>NC_089873.1:49570000-49870000 GCF_040182565.1 Anser cygnoides
CTGAGAGCTCATTTTCCCAATCAAAGATTCACTGAAACTGTTGTATTTTCAGATTTTTAAAAATATATTGTTTCAACTAACTTATTTGTACATAAACAAACATAAACTCTTGCCTAGCTTTTCCTACAGCATTATTTAGACTCTTAAGAACATGTGGGGAAACTGGGGGAAGTACTACAAACCTAGCAAGCACTTTGAAGAGCTTTTACTGCACAAGGAGGACAAAACAAGTCTACTTGCTGGTGGAGAAAATTCTTTCGTCTGTTGGAACATCTTCCGTGGTTACTTTCTTCATTTCTCAAGAGGAACACAACTGTAAACACAGTGATTGATATGATTTCTACAATCTCTTTGCGATATAAGTTGTTGCATTCAGAAAGATGCTGTACAGTTCCCACAGTTGTCTATTGGAGCTTATAATCAGTGGGGAAAAGATGGTAGCAGTTAGCTCCTCCCTCGTGATTGAATCAAACATGGGCTCCCCATTAAATACCCTCTGTGACTGTAAGCAGGACGGGGGCTGCTGTGCAAGCTTGGCTCAGTGCACGACCACTGACCCAGCCAGCAAGCCTGGCAGCCAGCCCCAGCACAGACAGGAATGGGAGGCCTGTGAGAGACTGGCAGTTCAACACTTGGCAGGTTGTGAATGCTCCCAATGCATAAATGACACCAGCCTTGAAACAAGTAATTGATTGCTATTATTAATTATAACTATTAGGCATGCAGACTAGAGGAAAGCGATGTTTCCATAAGAGGAAGAGCCTATTTGCTTTAAGACATAGAAAACCAGAGTGCCTTTCTTTAAAATCTTACTGCCCGTAGGAGTAGCTAATAATGCTAGATAAGATGAAAGTGAACCTATTAAATACATGTAACTCTTCACAGAAATAAGCAAAAACCCTCACTAGCTTAGTCATTGTCAGATTAATGTTTACTTTTAAGAGATGAGTTTAATGTTAAAGGAGGTGGCTTCTATACAGGAACCACTGTACTTGAAAGAATAAATAAATTTATTTTTATCTTCCATCAGTAAAGATGTTTTCCATTACAGCAACACATATACCTTCATATATATGTTTGACTTAGTCAAATATTTTTTATGGCACTAAGATATTTGACATTAAGATATTTGTGTAAAACCTGAGCTATGAAGTATATTTTAATATCTCATTAAAATTCCATTTGGAGAACATATCACATTTAAAAAATTCATTTATTATCTTGATTGATGGCATTTTAGTAAGCACTGGTTGAATTTAAAACCAAAATATAATCTTAGACCTAAGGAAGCAGACTGTGCAGGCTGAACTTTTTGTAGCTTCCCACAAATTGCCTCAGTATTTTTTGGCAGCAGTTTTGTGAAACGAACCACAAGGACAGATCAAACATATCTTTAAAATATGTAACCCAATAGAAATTGTGATTATATATGTGATTATATTTGTGAGAGATAAAATAGATATTAAGTGACTGAAAACATTAAATAGTAGATTGCCAATGTATTAAATCATCTGTGTGAGAAATGAAAATACTTTATAGAGGGAGACATGTTTCCATTCTGCCTGTGACTGAAGGAAGGTTAACCAATGCTTTATGAGTTTGAAAAACAAACTATATGAACAGTGTGTGAAACATGTATGTCAGTGAAGTACAGTAGTAGCTGAAAGAAAACGAAGAGGTTTTAAAGCAGTTGGTTGATACACACTTGAAAAAAGCAAAAGAAATGATAATCAAAAACAGCTGAACTTCCTAATCTCTTTTGTAGGTCCTGCATCTTGTGAGTACCTGTGAGAGAAGACTCCTTAACATTTAGAAAACTAAATCTTGCTAGCTGCCAAGATTTCCATTATAAGAAATGTCCAGACTATTAAAAACCCCATCTATTCCAGACACCTATCTCAGAATGAATTAAATCCTCCTCTAGAAGTGACTCTAGAAGTGCTCTTGATTATAGGAGTAACACCAGTTTTATACTGAACAATTGGATTTTGAAGGGCTGCAATCAATCAAAACAAATGCTGTCCCCAGCTTGTAGGAAGTGTACAGAAGTGACTGGAGTCAGGGTAAGAGAGTTCAGCTTTCCACATTCTTACTGCTGCTGCTTTGTGAGACTTTACAACTTTCTTCTCAGGACTGTTCGACTGTATCCAGAAGACATGTAGCTTAGAAATTTTTGTTCCACCTCTGAAATGCCTAAATGCTTCTTTTTGAACCACATCCTTTCCCTTTCCCTTTCCCTTTCCCTTTCCCTTTCCCTTTCCCTTTCCCTTTCCCTTTCCCTTTCCCTTTCCCTTTCCCTTTCCCTTTCCCTTTCCCTTTCCCTTTCCCTTTCCCTTTCCCTTTCCCTTTCCCTTTCCCTTTCCCTTTCCCTTTCCCTTTCCCTTTCCCTTTCCCTTTCCCTTTCCCTTTCCCTTTCCCTTTCCCTTTCCCTTTCCCTTTCCCTTTCCCTTTCCCTTTCCCTTTCCCTTTCCCTTTCCCTTCCCTTTCCCTTCCCTTCCCTTCCCTTCCCTTCCCTTCCCTTCCCTTCCCTTCCCTTCCCTTCCCTTCCCTTCCCTTCCCTTCCCTTCCCTTCCCTTCCCTTCCCTTCCCTTCCCTTCCTTCCCTTCCCTTCCCTTCCCTTCCCTTCCCTTCCCTTCCCTTCCCTTCCCTTCCCTTCCCTTCCCTTCCCTTCCCTTCCCTTCCCTTCCCTTCCCTTCCCTTCCCTTCCCTTCCCTTCCCTTCCCTTCCCTTCCCTTCCCTTCCCTTCCCTTCCCTTCCCTTCCCTTCCCTTCCCTTCCCTTCCCTTCCCTTCCCTTCCCTTGCCTTCCCTTGCCTTCCCTTGCCTTGCCTTCCCTTGCCTTGCCTTCCCTTGCCTTCCCTTGCCTTCCCTTGCCTTCCCTTGCCTTCCCTTGCCTTCCCTTGCCTTCCCTTGCCTTCCCTTGCCTTGCCTTGCCTTCCCTTGCCTTGCCTTTGCCTTGCCTTGCCTTGCTTTGTCTATCCCTGCCTTGCCTTGCATTCTTGCCTTGCCTTGCCTTGCCTTGCCTTTCCCTTTCCCTTTTTAATTCTTAGTTAACATGGATAGCATTGGAATGCAGCTTGGATAGAACTGAAGTAGGTCAAGAGAGCAAGGACACGTCAAAAAAGTCCCTCTCTCCTTCCAGTACATTCACAGATTCACAGATTTCTCTAGGTTGGAAGAGACCTCAAGATCATCGAGTCCAACCTCCGACCTAACACTAAGTACTCCACTAAACCATATCCCTAAGCTCTACATCTAAACGTCTTTTAAAGACCTCCAGGGATGGTGACTCCACCACCTCCCTGGGCAGCCTGTTCCAATGCTTAATAACCCTTTCGGTAAAGAAGTACTTCCTAACATCCAACCTAAAACTCCCCTGTCGCAACTTTAGCCCATTCCCCCTCGTCCTGTCACTAGGCACGTGGGAGAATAGACCAACACCCACCTCTCTACAGCCTCCTTTCAGGTAACTGTAGAGAGCGATGAGGTCGCCCCTGAGCCTCCTCTTCTCCAGGCTGAACAAGCCCAGCTCCCTCAGCCGCTCCTCGTAAGACTTGTTCTCCAGACCCCTCACCAGCTTGGTCGCCCTTCTCTGGACTCGCTCGAGCACGTCCATGTCCTTCCTGTAGCGAGGGGCCCAAAACTGAACACAGTACTCGAGGTGCGGCCTCACCAGAGCCGAGTACAGGGGCACAATCACTTCCCTCGACCTGCTGGCCACACTGCTTCTTATACAGGCCAGGATGCCGTTGGCCTTCTTGGCCACCTGAGCACACTGCTGGCTCATATTCAGCCGACTATCCACCAATACTCCCAGGTCCTTCTCGGCCAGGCAGCTTTCCAGCCACTCATCTCCCAGCCTGTAGCTCTGCTTGGGGTTGTTGCAGCCCAGGTGCAGGACCCGGCACTTGGCCTTGTTGAACTTCATGCAGTAAACATGAACTTCATGCACATAAACTTGCATACTGTGCTTTATTTTAGAGATCAGTTTGGATGCAAACTCCTTGGCCATTATCAGGTATAAAACAATTTTCCAGACTGAACCAGGGCCTATTGCTCAGGTACTCCAGCACAACTTGATCCCTTGTTCAAAAGCTTGATAGAGGATCATGTGCAAGGCGCTTCCAGGAGCATGGCACAGCCCAAGTGAATAAGAGAAGTGTTGTCATGTTCTCCCCCTTCATCACGAGTATTTTTCAGCCTTGAAAACTCAAGGTACAAAGAGCCTGGTCACATAAGAGCTTCACTGATCTTGGTGTCTACATTCCCTAACTTCCTGGAGAAGAAACCTTGTTAATCTACTGAGGAGCGAGAGTAGCTCATCATTCTCCCTTGGGTATGGGGCAAAATATGATAGTCCTAAAACTGAATCAAAAAGCATTTCAAGAAATTATTCAATATTCTGTGAAAGTTCTTGCTAGTGTATGTGTCCAAGCGATTCAGATGCAAAAAATGTATCATATCTGTGTTATTTCTATGATATTTCTCATAGACCCCAGATGTTCCTTCTGATCAATGATGACGATGGCAATAGTTACTACAGCAGCGATAGCTGGGAAAGTTGTTATTCTGAGGCGAGAAGTTCACAATAACGAACCACACCCCTCTCTGACAGCGTGCACTGAGTACACAGTACACCACAAGCTAAATTTGTACTTTCCTCAAGTTGGTTTTCAGTTGTTTTTTCTTCCCCTGGCTTAAAGCCATTACATGTCTTATTTGAGGTTTTGATCTGTTCTCACTAGAACTGCCACATGCTTATAAGAATCTACATGTTATTTAGATGGGGCATGCAAAATTCAGGGCAGTGCAGTAATGGCTGAATGTGGGTTATATGAAACTCTTAGGCTTTCCAACATGGCATTTCCCTACCCCCATCAGCCCCCCTCCCACACTTCATCCTTAAGATCAGGCTTAGCTCACATTTCTTTTTAGAAAGTAGAACTTGAAGCCAGGTATTTTGCCACAAACATTTGCAGGCTTACAATCCAAGCAGTCGTAACTGAATGCTGTCTCTCACATGGAAAACAAATTCTGTACATGCTGTACATTCTTCAGTGCAAAATAAAATCCAGATGGCCTTTATTTAAAAAAAAAAAAAAAAAAAAAGAAAAAAAAAGTGGGGCAAACAGATGAAGAGACAGAAGTCCTTTCTTACTCACATATATCTCTAAACCATGCCAAAATAAAGTAACCGGCAGAATGCTCTCATTACTGTCCAAAGGATTATGAGATTACATTGAATTATGAGATAACAATACAAGAAGAAACCTTCTCCTTTTAAAAAATAAAAGGATATTAGCAGATGAAAATCAAATAAGTATAGGTGTTTATCATTTTGCAGTCCAATAGTCAGCCTTTAAAGCAGAGCTGGCCAGCCTTGGATGTGAAAAAGCCAGGTCTGATGAAGAACAGAGGTTGCTGTCTCAGGACACAAAAAAAAAAAAAAGAGGCTATTTTCAATGGAAAATGCAGACATTCTGTTCTAGACAAAGGCCAAGATGGAACACTCTAGGGCTCTCAGGATTCTTTGTCAATTTGTTTCAAAACAAAACAATCAGATTTCCACCTTCTTTTGTGTTGTATAGAAAACCAGTAGCTGATGATCAATTGATCACCCTGTTCCTGCCACTGTGTCCGAAAAACAAGAATAAGAAAAGTTATCCAGTAACAGTTTAAAATTCATTCATGTTTATCAGAAAAATCACTCATTAATTTATGCAAATAATGAAGACAGGCATTCATTTTCAATTTTCATCAATATTAGACAGAGAATTATTTTGAAATATATTTTGCCATCTTTTTGTCTAACTTTATACTTTTTTTTCTTTTTTTTTATTTCTAAGTTAATCTCTCTTACCCTCTTTTCTGTCTTCTCCCATTTTACCTTTAAAAGGGAGGAAAGAAGAGGAAGATCAAAGAAAATACATACGTGAAAAGGATACATTTTTATATTTAAATTTATTTTAAAAAATAGAGAAAAAAGATTGGGAGTTTTTGGTTTTGAAAAGTTCAGTTTTTCAACTACTCCCTCCATTGTGCTAGGAAAGTTTTGATCTAAATCTATTAACAGCTTTGAAGATGAGTCAAGCATTCAATCCTCAGAAATTAATGAAGTCCAAGTACTAAAAATTTCATTTAGGTGGGGTGGGAGAAGAAACGAAGGGTTCTGTATGCTCCAGTGTGGCAAGAGAATTACACAAATTAGGAAACTGCCATGGATACTGACTATTGTTACACAACTTGCCATATTCTTTCAGTCAACATGAGTTTGCTTTAGACTAAACAGACATACAATAAAAACAACAGAGAAGTAAAAATTTCAAAAACAATGTAGTGTGTCATCAAAAGTACGTAATTCTGCTCTTCCATTACAATAAAATCAATATGGACTGAGCACATCACGCCAGCAAATGGGACTCTCCTGAACATTTAAATATTCACATACTTTGCAATTATCTGTGTAACAGAACAAAGTATCAGGGAGTCAAAGAAAGCTAAACACCACGTCTAGAATCTATAGAAATGAAACTCTAATATCTGAAATATGAATGAGTTTCTGGCATAATGAGGTAGGAAGATAATGAGACAATACTGTATATTTATATCTAGCACCACCTTTTTTTTCTGACTGCTGAGGGTGACTCATTCCTAGAACACAGGTCAAAGCTCCAATCATCAAAAAATGTTAAACAATTCAACTTAATTACTGTTCTAAACTCTGATAAATAATTCCCAATAGTTCCCAGCTGACTTTAAGGCACATAGAAAAAAATAATAATGTAAAATATAATAAATAGTATTTAAAATACTATTAAGAAAAATATTATACAAAAACTCTACCCTGGTTCTTCATGAAAAAAATGTTTCCTGCCTTTGCAGTTGTGTTTTTAAATATAAGGTTTCAAAATACCGTGTTCTGTTCTGTTTTCTGTTGCAGATATGTTCACATTTTTCCATGAGCATTTTTTTTTCCCCTGAGAACTGATTTCTCTGTCTCTGCAGTGCAACTATCAGTGACCAATAAGGCCTACTGTGTGGGTAAATGCCATACGTCTTATAGATGTAAAGCATAAGCGCCAACTGTTTTCAAAAACAGTATTACAGAAGTGGATTACTGAATGAATGGATTTAATACTAGGAGTTTTCAAGCCTCACTTCCATCACTTATGACCATCATATGTGTCTTCTGAGCTTTGTAAGAACGGCAGTAGAGAAACCTGACAGCAAATAAACCTGACAGCAGATAAACAGCAAGTAGTGCTCCAGCTCTGAAATTAATGATTGTCTGGCTCTCAGTTATTGCTGAAACAGTAATGTGTGTGCTACAGTAATGTGTATGAGATGGTGGGGCTGGTATCAGCTTAAAAGCTATCCACTATTTGAACCTCACATCCTACAGAGGTCCATCTTATTCCCCAGGGTACGGCTGGATCCAACAGGAATGTCCAAATCCATACTTTGTCCTGCTATCATCTCTGTTTACCTGAGGGAGAAGCTCAATTCCCAGCTAGCTAAGTAGTTTATTGTAAACATCATGGGCTGTGTATCTATGTGAGAGAATTGCTTTCCTTCCAGCTTTTCCTCTGAGTTCATGAAATGTACCACAGAGGGCCAGACACTATAATAAAGGAGAGCTGCCTTGCCCTTTTTGACAAATTAACTTGTTTTTTGATCCAAAACATTGTAGTTTTTCCTTATTTTAAAAATAAAATACAAGCTTAGAAGAATTTCTTTCCCTCAAAAAATGCCTAAGTGCCCTCCCCATATATATGTGTGTATAAAAACCAGCAGCTTTTCAGCAAAGACATGTCCTAAAGCTGCATCACTCGGTCAGTCAGTCCCTGGGGCTCATGGCGCTGCCTGTCATGGCAATGTGCTCTCTCAGGCTGTGCACTTACAGTGCAGCCCTCAGCAAGTGGCAGTACCCACTATCAGAAATGCAGGACCTACAGTGAAAGAAAGATGTCCAACACCAGTCTCAGGCAGTCTGAGGCTGTTTCTGGCTTTGCCTGCCAAACAGCACTCCTGCACACTCTGCAGGATTGCTGCTGCCCCCACATCCACGTCACTGCCCTTCTCCATCAGATGCTGGAGGACAAAGACTGGGATCCCACTGGTATCCCCAGGGTAGGTAGGCAAGATCCAGAGAGCTCAGGAGACAACAAGCAGTGTTTACTAGAGAGCCCAGAGACTTCTTGCCTGAGGGAAACAGCACAAGACTGTAGCTAAATGCCATCAAACAGCTAGAAATAGTGGCTTTTATTTGGGTCAGAGGTCACTTATCTCTAAATTGGCTGCTGGGAATGAGAAAACAAAAACAAGAGCTGTGAATCACAGGTGAGGGAGGGAACACTGTAGAGAGCTGTAATGAATTCTTCTGTGCTGCTCATACCCTCCAAACAACTCTTGGCATGTAGTTTATGAAGCAAATGAATGGTGATATTTCTATGTCTGGATACTTACTTAGCCAATATTAGCAAACCAGCATAAACTCAAACACATCATTGCACCGTTTGGTGTGCTCAGACCACAGAGACTGTCAGAGCAAACAGCAGTGAAAAGATCTGATTGCACACTCCCTAATGAGTCTGCCAGCTACGTGCTCTCAGACACCTCTCACGTGCACGCAAGCATTTACTGGTAAGGAGTAAGTAACAAATTGTCTCTTGAGGTCTGCAACTGATCCTTAGTTTTGACAGAGCTTAACAAACCAGTGACTAATTCAGACCAATATTTCTTCTAGATTATCAGATAGAAGATCTCCTCCTCAAAACTCCAAAGGTGCCCTGAAAGCACTCCTCAGACCTACACAGATATGGGGAAGAAGAAGCTCAGAATGCTACTGCTTTATTTTTAATGGAGGGAAAAGAAGATGGGAAAGAGCAAGGCTTCTCTTCCCTGCCTGAAAATGTCTCTACCCCCATCTAAAAAGTCTCTACAGAACAACGCAACCTGTAAACTGTGTACAATGCAGGCAATTCTGAAACTTCCCATTGAAGCCATGTCACTGATAAAAACAAGCTGCCTTAACAGCAAATGACATTTGTATGTTTTTTTTCTTTCCTTTTTTTTTTTTCCCCTATTTACGTAATGTATTAAATTTATTTTTCTTTCAAGAAGTCTAACAGAAACCAAATGGTTAGAGGATGTGCAGAAAACAAGCATTAAAGAAATATACACCTGGAGTGAATTCCTCTTTTATGTAAGGCAGAAAGTGATATACCTTTTCAACAATTCTTGGTGTGGGGTTTCTTTTTGGTATATCATTAAATTAACCATTCTTTTCCTGTGTACTCAAACTCCATGTTTTCTGTAACATTGTTCATTCATATTCCATGCAAGCCCATCTATTTTTGCTACAGTTTCTTTTGTTGAACATCGTATTCCAGACAAGGACACATCATAGATTTATACAATATTATCAGTCATTTGATAACATTTCTGTGCCTTTGTTTAATATTATTGGAAGTTGTTTGTTTTTATTAATGGAGTTATGTCTTCAGCACACATATTTACTGGAGAATCCATTCTGGCTGATAAGATACCTTTGTGCCTGTATAAAGTTATTTTAGATCTCTGACGTCCTTCTTCAATCTTGTGTTTATCAGCCCTGAAAATTTATTTTGATGACACATTCAGCAAATACAGAATTCTCTGTTTTACAGAGACATTAGTATTGTCTGGCAAAGCTATTATTTAACATAACAAGGAGAAATATATATACATATTTATTATTTTTTATTTGAAAATTAAGTTATATTTTGGTGACTAAGTGCATTTTAAGGAGCCAGGCAAGAGTGTTGTAAGCTTAGCACCCTAAGTTTTGTGATTTGTTTCAGATAAGGAACACAATGAAATTTTTGAAGAATCATGAAGAGTTTGATGGAATTAATATGAGACATTTTTTATTTTTTTATTTTATTTTTTTTTTTTACTTTACTAAGCATAAGATGAGGTCTTGAGACAATGAGGTTGTCATCTGTAGTGAAAATCTGTACTTTTATATTTAAATATTCTGTGAGAAAGCAGAGTGCCAGCAGTAATTATTCACTGTAAACATATAAGTTCTTCTAGAAATCTTTTATAATTTAATGAAATTAGTGGATTGGCTATGGATGACTGCAGTGTCAGAACGGAATTAATTAAGTCTTTTTTCATCATCGCCAGTATAAGTGGAACTTTTAGAAATTACTTTAAAAACCCCACGTAGCAAAACTAAAGGTTTAAAAACGTTGCAGAAAACTTGGTAAATTACCATATTTCATTCAATTGGAACCTCTTTTACTTGGAAAGGAACAAGTTGTATTTGAAAATTTTGTATAAATGTTTATGAAAACTAATTATTTATCTTGTTACTGAACTGTACAGGTGACAAATTTCAGGACTCTTTATTATGCTTCTAAGGTCCTACTACATGATATTCTTTGATAAACCTGATGAAGGGGCAGAGTGGGCCCCTGCTGGGAAGAATCACCTATGATGTGACTGTGTTACACTAGGCAGATCACTTCTCATCTCTCTGACTCATTTAGACTGCAAATTTTTAGGAAATTAGGCAAGACTCCATCATACATTAGTCTTCTAAAATCTAAAAATCTCATTTCTGTTAGTTATCCAGACTCCTGTACATTTAATATATAGAGAGAGACACTTTCAGAGGATGATTCATCTCACTCATCTAAGACTGGAATAACATGAATTGGTCTCTGGACATCTCACTCACTACCCCTTTACATTGGCTACACTTTAAATCAGATATTAAACTGTAGGCAGCTAAAGTTAGGTGAGAAGTCTCACAACCATAACTTCTTAACTGCCTGCCACCTTATTGCAGTTATAGTTTACAAATATGACGATAATACAAATAAACAACAATATATTGGGCCAAATGGATGTCTATTGCAGTTTTTATAATAAAAAACTCACATAGATGTTAAGAATTCAGGGCAGTCCTACAGCCTGCCTTCAGCAGAAGATCAAGCTGGATGACTGCAATTGTCATTTTCTCCTTTATCTATATACCATGTGGAGAGGGAAGGTGATGGATATTGACAATATCAATTTATTCTAACTCACTGAGGGTGTTTTATGGTACAATACCTCAAGGGCCCCAGAATGAGATTCTGATGAATTTGTGAATCTTATAAAACAATGTGTCATTTTAGGAGTGGCAAAGGATCGTTGCTAACCTACCTCCTCAGCAAGTGTTGGCCCTGCCTGCAGCTGCCGCATTGCTCCTCTGACTGTGGCAGGAACAGCTTTCTAACAGTCTTTTGGTCGAAAAAGATTGTAAGTCAGCCTTTGCCTCCGCCGAGGTTTTCCTTATTCCTGTTTGACTGGCTAAAATTGCTTTCATAAAGCTTAATGTAGTTTCTTCTTGCCCAGCTTGGCATTTAGGCCAACTCCCTGGTCATCCCTTTTATGCCACAGCGCTTCAAAAATAATTGATACACAGGTCTGTTTCTACTCATGCTAACTGAAAGCCCAGTTTGCTATAAAAGTGCTTCATCTGAATCAGCTTTAATATAGTTTTGTAGCCTTTAGTGTCATTCTGTACCTGCAAAAAGCCCAAACCAAAAATCCAGCCTGTAATTCCAGACTTATTTTATAACACGGCACCAAAATGGACAGTATTTGTTCACCTCCTACATTCGTTAACTTTTCTCAATATCTCAACAGAAATTTCTAACCCAAGGAGATGGATTTTCAGCTCACATTTCCCACACAGCCCTGAAAGTTGACATGGGACTCTGTCTTTAATACAGCTATCATTAGAAATATGGTGCCTTAAGACTCAGTTCAAAGCAGCAGCCTCTGCTGCACTACCTCCTGCAGGAACAGCACCTTCTCTTCACATTGTAGAGGTGTTTTGCCCTACAAGTGGTTTCACACTAACCTCAGCTAGACTGGAGCACTTGGAGTGGTGAGGCAGCAAGTGGTGTCAAAACACTGCAGACTTCTCACCCATCCTCATCCATCCCCTAGTCGGGCCAAGAGCTTCTGCACCTCGGCGTAGCAGCAGTCATCTTCTGGGGAGGCTTCTATGAGTCTTGGAAACTGTCTTACTCTCCTTATGTACATATGCATACGTGTAAGGTATATGTAAGGCTTGGTATCTATATGTTGCAAGTTGCCTTTTTAGTGAATCCAGAATCACAACTGAAAAGTGACACGTCTAACGTTTCTGCATAGCAGTCTGAGCATCCCTGAACACTTCTGTCAGCAGTCATCAGATATCTGAGTTCAGCTGTTGCAGGCTTTCTTTTTTACTTAGAGAAAAATCTGTCTTGTGAAATAATTGTCAAATGTTCTTGAAAAAAACATGAAAAAGAAGAATTAAATATTCATGATTCATATGCTAAAATTCATATTATTTTATGGTCTGTGAATGTTGATTTCTGAAACTCGTGTGACAGCAAACTGAAAGAGGAGCTTAGCTCCAAAGGAGATGTTATAAAGGTAAAGAATTCTATATAGCAGTTTTACACTTGTTTCTCCTTCTATCATATTGTTAGGTGGGTTAGTGTCTTTTGTGTCTCTTCTGCCCTGCAGTATTTAACCTCATTTTACAGGACAGTTGTATTTCATCACCCACAGCATGATGGTAGCTCATTAGGTGAGAACCTATTCCTCTTCAAAATATTTAAATCTGTTAATTATTTTCTAAAGGTTCTTTGGAACATTGCAATTCATAGCTAAATATATATATTTGGGTATGTGAATATTGATTTATTCTTTCACTTGTCTATAACAGTATCCAAATAATAATTGGAATGACTGATTAAAATGAAATTCAGTATGTCTTTTGAGCCTCAGAGAAAAACAGTTTACAAGACAGCAACAGCCACTTGAAAGTGAGTACGTTTCCCCAACTTGTTATCCTTCAGCAGAGGTAACTTGTACTTCCTAAAACTATATGTTGTCAAATAGGGAATATATTAAACTTTTCATTTTGGGCTTAGCTGCCATAAAAACATATTCTGTTTTGGCTACATCACAAAGTCTCCAAATGAAGAAAACTCACAGTAAGTACATCTCTCAGGTAGGTCAGCAGAAACATAAGTTTCTATTTATGAAAGATATATTTTTGCACTACTATCTGTGAAGGTTGCAGTGATTGTCAAAGTTAGTCTCTAGGCACCATTATGACCTATTTATTCTTTGTATAGTGCAGCACAATTTTATAAAGTGAGAAATAAAACTTCACAATATATCAAAGCAATCATCTCCATATATATTCTGTGAATTCAAATATATAAGGACAGATTTTTTTTCTCATTTATGTTCTATGTCTTCTGCTAAACTGGCATTCATATTTGCATAAACTATATTAATAAATTAAATCTATTTTGTGATTTAAATAGAACAACATCTTCACATAAAATATATTTTTAGAATTCAGCATGTACTGTACACAAAAATTACACAATTATTTTCCAGTTAACTGATTCAATTGTTTTCCAAATCACACATATTTATAAATTATCAGGAAACAATGTTTTTGTTTTGTTTTGTTTTGTTTTGTTTTAAACCATCGGACCAAATTTGCTGTTTGAATAAACTGCTAAAGCTGCAGTAAGTCAGTAGAGCAATGCTAACATAGTGGTAGGATATAACTCAGAGCAAAATGACTGCTTCCAATGCCAAAAGAGCTCATTATTAAACAATAGCCAGATTTTGGGGAGGATGAAACATACCAAGATTACTCTCACTTCAGCTTCAACTAAGCATCTGCCTTTACTCATTTTGAAGATATAGATTACAAGACTATCTGCTAGAGATTAGGTGCCCAACATTAATCCATATTTTTCAAGAAGTGGTGTTAACAAGTAACCTTTGAAGATCGAACCAGAGCCATGTTGAAATTCCATGGAATCAAGACTTCCTGCTTACCTTTTGTTTGTTTGTTTGTTTCCTGTAGTAACTCGTTTCCTCAGTCAACTCTCTTTGAATACTGGCCACTAAGAGATGTAACTGCATCACCTGAATGAGACCTGAACCCCAAAGCACTCGGGATTCTTACCTGTCCCTGGCAACAACTTTGTGCTTTTACATAAGTCCTATGTCTATTCTGCTATCACCCTCCTCCTCCCCCCCCCCCCCCCCCCCCCCCCATAAAATCTGTTTTATTTATGTCAAGATCTGCTTCTCTCAGGGAATTAGGCATTTATTTGTTTTGTCCTATTGTTGTCTAAAAGTGAAGCACTCACCCTTGAGCAGAATCCAGCTGATCTCTAGAAAAGCCCGAGTGTCTCAGGGAGGAATCTACAAAACAGCAAGGCAACCTGTGTGAGCAAGAAAGTAGAAAATTCTGAAGACAGGGACAAATTTGAAATTTATTTCGCATTTTTGGAAAGATGCCTACATCGTCTTGGGATTCTGACTTAGGGGTATGAATAGCCTGAGCCATTATTTGAAGATTAAGAAAAAGAAAGAGATTGTCTCCAAACTGGATGATTAAACATCTTAGCTTTGTTGGGGCTTGCATGAATATGAACAGGACCCCAAGTAGAAGAAGTATAGATATTTAAAAAACGTATTAATGGTGCAGACTTCAGACACGTAGGTATTTATGTGCTTTGGGGACTAGCAGCAATTTAATGAAGGCTTTGAGATCTTCAATTTTGATCTTAAGATCTTAAGATCTTTTTTGTGGCCCTTGTCTTACATGAATAGTCACTAGTAAGTTGTGACACTTTGTGTTTAAGAAGTTATATTGCTGCTATAAAAGCTGTACAGCTGCAAGTTTGAATCCAGTGGGACTGATGGTATATTGCTCCTTTTAAAACTGTATAACTGTAAGTCTGAATCCAGAGGGACTGGTGGCCAGTAGCAGCATGCAACAAGAGAGGGGTCTCAGAGGATTTACCATAATGAAAACAATACCTACTGCAACTTATTCTATACGTTAATACAGGGACTGCTTGTTCTTGTGCATGTTGGAGTACATTATCCTTTGCACTCAGTTTTGTTCTGCTTTTATCTTCCTGCTCAGTGTTTGATCTTTTAGCTTCTGGCCATTTTTTCAGCCATTTTATTTTGAAGATCAGGGTAACAAAGAACAAAATATTGCTATAAGCGAAGAGTGTAGTTGAAGACCTTCTGGCTCTTTGATGAGTAGATTAATGATCTGCTTTGTTGCTGTCACACCAGAAGAATTACTCAATTCACAATCATGTCTGCAAACCCAGTGTGTGCATCTGTCTATAAAGACATGTGTTCAACTTTTTCATATGTGGAGTAAAATACTCTTCCCAGGAATAGTGAATTTGATTTGTGTTTTTTGTTTATATATATATATATATATTTTCCTGAGTAGCAATAATTCAGCAGTAACTTGCAGTACATTTTAACTTTTTCAGCAAACAAAATGGCTGCAATGATTCTGTATATTTTTATCAGACAAGACAATTCTTGAAAATGCTTTCATTACCAGTGTTTAAAGTAGCTACACTGCAACCCTGTTGATACAGCTATAGAATAATCACTACCTTATTTGTTGTGCATGGGGCTTTTTTGGCTTGGTTTTGATAAATGATAATAGTTAACACTGACTAAGACATGAACAGAAATTTCAATTTTGCAATTTAATCTGCCAGACATCAGTAGATCAATAACAACATGACTTATATTTAAAAGCACTTACCTAATGTGTTTTTGCACCTCTGTCTATAGTAATTTGTTATTGATTTTCTTCTTTTAAAGGAAGATGGTAATAATTTTGTATGGGGACCATCATCTCACATTTTATGAAGTTTCATAAAATAAATCTCTCTATCCATTACTGAATGATATCAAGATGAACATGGCGGCATGAAACAAAATAGTTGCCTAAAAGCCTTTGTTACCAGGTAGGATGAAGAATGAGAAATCTGATTAAAAAGACAGGGGAAAAGTCAGTGTCCCTGCCAGAGCTGGACGTAGGGAAGAAATAGCCAGAGTAGCAAACCCTGCTCACAAAGGAGCAGGCTGTGTGCGCAAAGGAATGCAGGAAAAAAAAAAAAAGTCACTCTTTTGCTTAAGAAAGCATATTTATGCTTTCTTCATATTCAGCCTAATAAAAGGAATCTTGTGGTATCATGTTATCCATGATACATTAAAGATGCATGTTCTTATCACAGAGATATGACAGCTTTCCCAGTCAGCATAACATTAGACTTCCTTCTACAGATTAGTGATTGTAAGATCTTAGTGCATGGCCAGATTATTCCCATGTTGGGGACTGTGTGCTTAGACCTTAGTGAGCCAGCTAAAAGCCATTAAGAATATGACAATTTTCTGGATTCTGCTGGTGTGCTGAAGCAACTGCAAGAAGAACAAGTTGTTGACACACACCAGGAACTGGAAAATGCACTACACACCATAGGTCAGGAGAACATATCTAGCCAAAAGATGCTAAACAACAATGAAAAACAATCCTTCACATCAGACGTCATATTCTTTTTAACATGTGGAGAGTTATCTTTTATTATGTTGCCCAGGTGGGTGTTCAGGAAGCTTTCCTCTCTATTGGTTTCAGTTTTGCAAAAGGCTAGGGGAGAGAACTTGGTATTTCCCTAACTGCAGTCTCAAGATGCACCCAGATAAGTAGTGTGATTAATAATTCAAAGCAATATTAGCAAGCGACACTGTACCTGCCTCTACATGCACTATCCTGCCCAGAGCTCAGTGGAAGATCTACACTCTTTAGCTTGCTCAGCTCTAGTGTTAACACCTCTATTTTGTGAGCTCATTTTTCTTTTTATTGTTGACTTTTTTTTTTTAAATTTCTTTAAGGTAACTAGACTACAGATATTTTTCCTCAAAGCTATTTCGACTAACAGGGTCATTTTTAAACTTTAGGACAAGTCAAAAAATACTGACCTTCTGGTAGTAAGCGAACATAGAAAATCTCAGCTCCCCAAGGGGAGCAGTTAAAACAGTTACAAGGAACCAGAAAGGGGATAAAATGTGACATGATGGCCATTCTCAGCTTTATCAGCTGCAATTCTGTATTCTTTATGGGCTGTTTTGCCATTGAGCATGGACTGGACAAAAAATGTCTTAAAGGTAGGAGGAGCTCCCTGATCAATATATTAAGACATCCTTCAAGATGTTAATAAGTGAATTTGAAATGACGGTTTAAGAAATGTATTAGAAACTTGCCAATGTATAGGTGAAATTTGCAGAAGGTAGGTTAGAAAAATGGACAATTTTCTTGATTTTTCACTTTTATGTTTCACAATCTAGACTCCTTCAAAGAAGAAGAAATCTGCCATTTGGACATCACTCACTGTTTAAATGACCTGAGTAGCCTTAGAAAAGCTTTCCTTTTTCAGATGAAGCTCATGCTCACAATTCATTTGTGGTTTTAGTCTAAACAGCTTGGAAACTGGGTACAAGCTTATCAAAAGTCCTACGTTTATACATGGAACATTCCCACACTAGGCTGCTAGGGCTTTCATAGCTTGATTTTGTTCTTTGTATTCAGGCTTAGTTAAGCTTAATTTTATATGGCAAGTTAGCCTGCTTTTTTTTCTTGATTCAAGAATGTGTTATTTATTTATTTATTTATTTATTTATTTTCTATACTGAGATAAACAGAGAAGTTGCTAGACACATCTGAATTTGAAATACTTTGGGTACTGAGTTTTTCATTTTCAAAATGTTTCAACTTAGTCTTAAAATGACTTTGTTTGTAAATGTTAATTTATACGTCAAACGCTTCTTCCTATTTGTATCAGTTTAAGTTTCCATGCATGCTAGAAACAACGTGTTTTAACTTCTTATGTTAAAAGTTTTGGAAATGAGCATAAAGCCCAAAATACTTTGTACTTTTTTTTTTTTTTTTCAGGTGCCTGAAAAAAAATGCAACTGCAAGCTCGGAAGTGGAAGATGTAAATACTTTTGGTTTTGCAATTAAAAATTCTTTGAAATTAAACTTTCCAGTTCTAGCATCATGTACATGATTATTTTATTTATTTATTTATTTATTTTTGTCAAGTACTTTTGGCTATACCTACATATTGCTAAAATTCTCTTACCTGTGTGTTAGTGCCATTTCACTATTTTATCCCCCACCCTGCCCCAGCCTTCTGTCAAATATTCCAGCAAAACATCTCATCCTTAATCAGGTGGCATGGCATTTCCAGTGGAATTTCTCCCTCTCTCCGTCTCTTTCACCATGACACTAAATGACTTTTATATCCCTCTGAGTTTAATGCTGAGATGTGACATCTTTATTTCCCATCTGAATACCTACTGTCACTGTTGTCAAAATGAGTAACCAGGCAGGTCTGTTGCCTAGTTTCCTGCCCTCCAAACCTTTGACTTTCAACAAGAGCTCACTGATGAATTTTGGGTTATGCTAAATCTTTATCTATCTTCCTCAGCCTCCAAAGCTACTGGCAAAAGACCTTGCTTCAGATGAAAATATTTTGTTGTTGTTGTTACATTTTAAATAGTAAATCTTATTTACAGTAAACTGTAAAATACACTTGAAAGTTAGATCTTAATGTGCATTACGAGTAAATTCTAAGACTCTCCACATGTGTGTCTAAAACCACATTTCTGATATTTAAGCAATTTTATAGGGGTTTGATTTCAAAGGGACATCTTGGAAAACAGGCACAAATTTGGCAGTTGAAAATTAGCAGATATCCTGAAAAATTATAGCCACTGGAAAATTAAATTCATATTTGCCCTTAAGGGATTTAACTTGTGAGATCATCTGCCATATGGTGAAATGTAAATAATTGTTTTCACTTCCTTTTTCTTCTGCCAGTGGACAGTGCAGTTCTTAATTTCTACAGAATTACTCTGGCACTCATAAGTTAGGTATCTTTAGCCTGAAAATGAGTTTAGAGTCCAGTTTCAGGCATCAAAAGAAGACAGATCTAAATATTAAGGGAATAAAAGAATACAGGCTGTCTTGTGTCTGTGTGTGTGTGATTTTCCCTGGTTAGGAATAATTTCAACAAGATACTATAACCACAGTTGTCTGGAGTTGGCTTTTTGCCTCCTCTGTTGTCAAATGCTCATCTATATTTGTCACTTTTAAGAATCATCTACAAAAGAAAATAGTAATAATAATAAAGATGATTATTTTACTTAGCATTTTTCTTTCACACAACAGAATGTTCTGCATGCTGCAAATGATGTACCTTATTATGGGATTGTGCTTCTGTTTCAAGAACAATTTATTCATTAGTGATAAATGTGAATGGGTTCACTGAAACAGAAGAATATTTCCTTTTGTTCACAAAGTGTTAATCGATATAAAGGCTTCATTTACATAAGAGTTTTATTTCTGAAATGAGATATCTGTTTTATTACAGTAACCAAAAGGACTTCAGAGTGGATGACAAAGTTTATAAACACAGATAATATTCACTGCTAGGTCAACTCACATTAAAAACAGACCAAAGCCATGTCTTGAAATATTTATATATATATATATATTTATCCCCAATAGCATTGGCTGACCCGCCAGAAGATACTAATTACAAACATGGTGTCATGAAGCATTTTATCTGTGAAGACTGGTACTCATAGGCTTTCTATCTTGCACTTCATTAAGAGACCTTTAATAGAAAAGAAATATCAGAAAACAGATACTGAAAGGAAACTAGCTCATCATCTAATAGGCAATGGTAATTTAATCTAAAACTTTGAAGTTAATTTCAGTTGCCCATATCAGCCCTTTAAATCAGAAACCAGAAAATCCTGAGGTTTTCCACCTCCGGTTTTATCATACAAACCAATGATCTATTATTGGAATCTATTTTATTAGTAGCACAAACAAATTCAACTTGTAGTTGAAGAACAAGTGTAACCTGTACTTGCTTTAAGGAATATAGTCATAACAGCCATACATTTCAGAACTGTGCTAATTATCCTTAAATGACTGTAAAACTGTAGAATAGTCTTATATAATATCACATTAAAATTCTGCTAAGTGAGTAAAAAGCTGGTTGGCTTAATGTACATTTATATATTTTTGAGCAAGACACATTGCTTAAGTTATGGAACTCTTGGAATTGTCTTGTAAATAGATATGTCCTCACCCCTTTTTGACAAAGGCCAAATTTATACTAATTTATACTAATATTTTCCATGGGTTGAATAACTCCTGCTACAGCCTGACCTTTTAGCAAGACAACAAATAACAACTTGTGCTTTGCAGAGAACATGGATGGAAGAACCATCACTCCTGCTGTACTTCCAGTAGAGACAAGGACATTGCCTGTGGAGTGCTAGGCTGGTCTACTCCTACATCTACTCTTTTGTATGTCCAGTCCTCTTCCACTGTTCATCAATCCTCCTCCAGTTTTGCCTAGATGCCAGCCTCACAGACACCTCAGGGTGTCTGTGGGCATCTGTCACACTTCCTGACATGAAGGTCAGGCTCACTTCTTTTGTGATCTTTCTGTGTTCAGATAAGGTGGCTGTGCTGCATTTACATGGACCTTTAAAGCTAAAAGGCAGCAGAGAGGACATAAAGCTCCCTTTCCCGTGTAACTCTGGAGAGAAAGAAGTACAAATAACTCGGCTGTTTTTTTCTTGTCCAAATGTAAAATCTGTGGCATGATCGTGCATCACTCAGAGGACTTGAAAATGATGCTTTTTGCTCAAAGATCAGATTTTCTGTTTTAACACCCTTTTTGATAGGTCTTCACTTCTTAGACTTGTAAAGTTCACACTAGCGAGACTCAGAGTGAAGTTCTCTTCTCTGAATTATGCTTTTCTCACCCTTCCCCAGCCATTCATTTCTCCTTACCATCCTCACTATTCAAACAATCTTCCAAGCAATCTTCTAATTCAATTCCAGGCATGGCTTAGTTGGATGACAAGTGGCACTGAAATCTAAAGCTCTGCCTGCTTTAAGCTTAAATTCACTAAAAGAACCCTTTCTTCCCAGCTTCATATCCTGACAAGTCATTGTAAACATCGATACTGAAGTCAGGTGAGTTATATGTAAATGCATGGAAGGAGGTGATGCTGGTACAGTGTTTTCTTAGACCAGCACATTAAATTTGCTCCTGTTCCTGTCCAGTGTGCCTGAATGTGTTAACCTCCAGGGAAAGCTGCAAAGCCACTCAGAGCCAAATAAAAAATTCTAGATAAAAACAGCAATAAGTGAGACTACTAATGATTCTGATTAGCCTTCCATTATTTGGCCATTCAAGGAATTTCATTGTTTGAGTTTGTGATTATTTTCACGTCCTACTTAGGCAAAGAGCTTCCATCTCCTCTCTCAGGCATCTCAGCATGATTTGATAGTACTGTGTAGTGCAATGAAGCTCATTTATCTTGGTTTTGCCCCTCCCAGTGCACTTCCATAAGGACATTCACTACCTATCAACTTTCTCAATAACCCTCCAGCTGCATGCTGTCTAGCACGCAAAGTTCAGTTTTTGCCTTGAAGGCAAACATGCACTTCTCTTTGGGAATATCCATTATGGAATTTATCTGTCACTGGGACATTAGATGTAGAAGATGTAAAACTTTCCCATCAACTATTTGATGTGCCCATACATCACAAACAAAAGAAGACAAATGTTTCAAATAGCTTAGCTTGCTTGTACATGGAGATATATGCTACTAAATATAAATCCACTTTATGAGAAATAGTGATTCTTTCAGAAAATTCATGCAAATTTATTTTTTTTTCAGGTGTAAAAAACAAAACAAAACAAAAAATAGTAAATAAAGAATTGTATTTAAACTGAGGCTGAGCACACAGTTTTGGGATGTTATCTTGAAGAGCTGGTTATCTTAGCCAGCATATGTCAGGGAGGCTTCACCAATGTCACTACAGTTACTCTGTCCAACAACAGCTAAGGATTTGCCCCTCTGTTTTTTGAAAAATCATACAAGAATGCCCAAAGTTTAGGAATTAAGGGAAGCTAGACAGCCATGTGGTGTGACATAAGCCAATGGTTTGGTGGCAGTTTCATCTGATTAAAGTATGTAAAGCAGTAGTTGTGAAAACAGTGAGTGAAGACAAAGCAGTTTTGACCTCAAATTGCTTAATGAAGGCAGGGCTAACTGAATAGTAGCACTGGTTTTTAGTGACCTTTCATAAAGAAAAGGCAGTCTGTCTGTCATTATGCAAATTCAAGAACATCTGTTCCATGAAACCCTGTAATAATGCCTGAGGTTTGCATTGGATGAGAATAAAAACTATTTTGACAATGGCTACAAATTATGCTTGTATTAGCCAGACAGCTCCTTTTTCTAGTCCAAGTCTACCTCAGGAGGAAGGGGGGCAGATCTTCAGCTGGAATAAATTGTCATGGCTCAGTGGAACTTGTTTCTCCAAATGCTGTTTTTATTCAGTGGATAACATTGAAACCTAAGAGGTAAATAAAAGATACAACTGCATTATCGGAGCATTAGTATTTCATTAGTAACAACAGCAGCATGAGATGGATGACATAAAGTGAAGTGTTTATCGCAACCTTCCTGTGCAATCCACAAAAGAAGCAACGAACATCATTTTAATGAGAAGTCTGCCAGTGACTAACTCACATCTGCTTTCGTTAATTAAAAAAAAAAAAAAAAAAAAAAAAAGCAAGCAGAAATGACAGCAGCTATAAACAATAAATGGATGTTTCAGTTCTGTTTGATACTTAATAAACCTCAGCAAATACCTATTAAAATGTATTGATTTCTTTGCAAGACTGTTACCACCTCTGAATTTAAATGATGGACAGGCTGTTGTGCTGAGGGTCCAGAGTGCTGGGGACTTGTGCTCTCCAGTGGCAGCTGGCAGAAATATTTTGAAGGTGGTGGTCATACAGAAACACAGTGTGCAGCAGCTTGCATCATCCCTCTAGGAAGAGCAGCCACAGGCTGCTTTCCTGCTTGCTCCTCTGATAGGCCAAACTAAAGCATAGAGGAATTAGAGCAGAATTTCATCTTGCCAACATACATCAAGCTGCTTCTCAGCATCGGAAGCAGCAACCTCCTCTGTGTCTGTAGCCAAATAATAGCTCTGTCTTCATCTGCAGAATGTTTGCAGTTTATGACTTCTCTGCATTGGGACACTCGTATCTAATATGCATCCTTGCTAAAGGACCAAGAGTACAGTAATCCACCTTACAGAATCTAACTGAGCAGTGTAGGACCCCCAAAATATTTCTGCCATATCTATTTGTAAATGCTCTTGCTAATTTTTACATCATAGAGAGATTCTTAGAAAATTTTGGAAAATGTAGTGGCCCAGTTAATAAAGAAGATATACTAATTTTTGCAAGGGCTCAGAATCTTACAGCTGCTGTTTGAAGCCAGTGGCACCTACGCAGTACTATCTTTGCAAAAATTCACTTTTACAGAACTGAGAGTCCTTAGTGAATCCAGAAATGCATCAGAACTCTGGAATCATATTTCAGCTGATTTTTTGTTTTTGTGATTGTTTGTTTGTTAAAGGTCAGCCTGAATTATAAGGATGGGAATTTAGCTAGGGAATTATTATCTATAGGAAATCAAACATTAGGCATTAGGTCAAGCTAAGAGGGTCACCTTCATCCAATGAAGGATGTCTCATGTAAGCAAGGGGAATCAGTTTCTGGATATGCCCAAGTCTGTTCATTGGCTACAGAATGGTAGCTAGACAGTTAGCTCACATGAGCCCCACGACCAGGTAGCTAAATGTAGGAGAGAAAAATCCTACCCTTTCCAGAAAAGTCTACGCTCAATGATGAAACTTACTTTGCCTTAAATAACTAAAAATGGATGAGCGTCTGGTATTTGTTTAACTGCTTGTCAGTTATTTTGGGGGTGATGGTGAAAAAAGTGCAATGGTCTCTATCTCTGGTCCCCATACAGAAAGTTACCACCACAGTCAGCAATAGCTGATGTGGGTATACATAGGGGATGATGTTTGTGTCCCCTTTTCTTACTGTAATCTGTTTCCTGCCTGTTAAAAGCGGTAACAGTATAGGAGCTTCTGCCTTACCATGGTAGTGCTGAGATATTTATCTAGGTCTGGAGTGTCCTTCATGGGCAGGCTCTATCCAGCAATGATTCCTGCAGTGAGAAAGTGAATGAGAGCTTTTGGGAAATGGACGTGTTTCAAACACAGAGTTGTTTGTGCTCTTGAGGGTAGCATGTGAGCAAAGAGTTATTTCTGGTAGTTGTCATCATGCATGGGCTGTTACAGATCCCATGGACATTTTTTCCTGCACCTTGCAGGTTTGGGGTTGGGAGGTTGGGGAGTGCTGGTTTCTGTTCTTTGTTTTCCAACATCCCTCATCTATTCCCTAATGAATTAGTTTTACATCTGGCAGTGATCCCAATGCCATATAAATTGGGAATCTGCATATTTTTTCACAATTAATATCTAGGCCTCACATTTTGGGAGTCAACACCCCAGCAGATTAAAGATATAACTATCCTTACATTATTCAATAAAGAATATTGCTTTTAAAGTGAATGAAAATAACGGTTGAATGACTAAAGCAGTGACTTGTTTACTGCTAAAACAAAACCTTTTTCCACTCCTTAGAATTCACACAAATGTTTTACCCTCAAAATTGGCATTGCTAATTCTCAGGTTTAGATAGTGACTTAAAATATGACAAGAAAATCTACCACTTTTTTTTTTTTTTTTCTTCTTACAAGATCCCATTAAGAGGTCAGAATTATTTAAAGTACAATTGAAGCTTTTGTGGAAAGCCTATTTTTAATCTGAAATTATTTTCTTACATTTCTAAATGCAGTTATCTAGAAAATATCAAGAGATCTATTTGCTGTCTTTTCCTTCTCTCTGTGTGAATCATCCTGCTTTCCAAGGCAGAGATGAAAAAGGAAAAAATACAGACAAAGCAAGAAAACCATAAGTCTGTTAAATCAAATAACATTTTCACATATTTCTAAAACTGTATAAAAATAAAATTCTTTGAACAGTCTATAAAACAAAAATAATTTTGAACTTGTCAAGATGTTTCATACAATAGTTCTATTCTTCAACCAGCTCTGCGATTAAGATGGTAAAGGTAACTCTTTAGAGAAGTAACATGTTAATTCTATATTTCCTGTATTTTCTATTGCTTTCATTGTTAGTGTTCTTGAAAAGTTAATAGGCAGTCACATCACCAATACGTCTGCAGCTTTAGTTTCATCTTAACATGTTATTACGTGATTATTATATAATGCACGAGAAACGACTTCTCATTATTGTTTTTAATTATGATGATTAACTTGGATTCCTTCTTCAAAAGTCTAATTTTGCATCTTTATTTTAAATCCCAGGAGAACTTCATTCAAATCCAAGACGTGCCAGAACCAGCCAGACAAATTATGTCATCAACACATATTTTATTACTGGTTACATGACAAGTTTGCACTCTTTGGTGTATCTGTCCATATTAGTGAAGTAAATAACCTTGATTGGTCAGGCTGTCTATGGATAGTGAATAATGTGTTTGGTTAACTAGCTTTCTATGGAGGCAGAATGTGAGGAAGCGAAGATCATTTATTTATGGCATAATTCATATTTTAAAGCCATCATTTATTTATACTGTTGATGTGTTTTTATTACTAGTGCCATATCGCAGTTGACTATGCTTTCACACAGAGCCACATATATTCCACAAACCAACACCCAGTCATCACGGGCTGTTAGTGCAGCTTTCCAGTGTACACTGCACAAATATACACACCCAGCAGAACATCAGAGCGAACTAATCCTTCATGCATAATTCACACTTCCAGTCTCTGCATGCTTTATGCACTGATGAATTACTTGGTTGTGCTGAGGTAATTCAGAATGAACTAAAAAGCAAATTATGGCAGGCATGTGCCGTAACATTATTATTCTGCAGGCCTGGTTTTTAAAATCACTGTGTCTGAGTCCTGATTCTGAAATATAATGTATTCAGCCTCCATGATACTTCAGCCCCAATGTCTTATGTCTGAGGAAGTCCACGGACTCGTTTCAAAAGCTTACACAGTGCAGAAACCCAATCTGATTTCTTTCTTTTTTCCTGAAATGGGCCTTGACATTTTAAAATCTTTAAATGCAATCTCTTTCAGTTGCTCACAAAAGGTCACAAAGACTATGGGACTGCCTCTGTTACACTACACCACTACAGCTCCTATCCACTTTAGCAGAAGGACTAAGTGCTCAAGGCATTCAAAATTGAGCTCTTAATGTATTAAGTGCATTAGTAATAGTTACAGCTCTGCTAGAATTTCCATTACAAGGTCTAGATTACCAAAAGGAACAGGCAGTTTGGGATGCAGTTCATTTCAAAAAGGGTTTTTAGTAGTCTGTTGGATCAGATCCTAAGCAAACACTTGACATTTTCAGGACTTACTTAATTTTTCTGAAAAAAGATTTTTTTTTTTTGGGGGGGGGACGTGTGGGAGAGCAGGGGGGATATTTAAAAAAAAAAAAAACAGTTTCAGCACAGTCTGAGGCAAATACCAGCATGACAAAATAGGGTGTGGATGACTCATGATGTGCATTCTTGCTGCATGTAGCATATTGTACATATCAGCAGCTGTTTACAAGCTTCTCTTCAATTTCACACCAAAAGTGGCCAATGACAACCAAAGAGAAAAAGGAATATCGCTAGAAAACAGAACAGCTGTGACACGCATACCTTTCTTTCATATACTGCATTGTTGTCTGTTTGCATTTAAAAGACAATTTCTCAAGTTAAGCGAGGAAAAAGGTTCATCTCTTCAAGGAATAAGATCCAGAATGCCCTGAATTTGTTAAATTTCATCATCTTTGCTTAACACTGGCCCAATTTCTAAGGCTCCCTTTTTCATTCAGCGAGACCAGGAATAAGCCCTAAATCTCTTCTGCCATGTCAGACATGGCCAGACAAAGGTTTTCAAGAAATACTTGCTCTCCTATTTCCAGAGTTTCTTCTTTCCTTCCTCTGACTGTCCCCTCCTCCCCCCCTTGTCAGGGCAGTGCCTGCATGGCCATACGCTGAAGCCTGCTTCTCACTCTGGTCCTGGTCACACCACATCTGTGTGAACAGCTGTGCTGGCACAACAGAGGAGCCTGTAAAATGGCCAGGAGTGGCCTGGGCATTCACAACAGCCCCTCCCACCAACAGATATGCACCCAGGGCTGCTGCCTGACTTTCAGCTGAGAGTTCCCATGCCTCAGTAATAGTATCAGAGTCCTAAATAGCTGTAGTTCCACTGGAACTACACCAACACTGCTGTAGGAGAGAAGTATATTTTATAATCTAGCTTATCCAGAGCAATGTTGCCAATCTTGCTGTTTCTCATAGCTCTCCTTAGCTAACAGATAAGGCAGGCATCACACCCTGGAGGTACAAACCCACTTGCACCTGAATGTTTATCTCTGCATCTTGGTTCTAATCAGAGACTGAGAAGCAGCACAGGGGCATTCTGGAAAGTCACAAGCAGAGATGTCCTGAAAAAAAACAAAACGAAACAAAACAAAACAAAACAACACAACAAATCAGCTATTTCATTCTTTTTATTATTTTTGTTTTTATTTTTGTGTATCGCACTATTTTCTCAGACTAATTCCCCCTTTTTGAAAGTGTTTGAAAGCGTTTGATTTGTCATCATCATATCTATCATTAGCAAAGGATGTGGCTTGACATTATGTAGGTGGTCTATATCAGCCCTTGCAAATCTATGTATTCTGAAAACTGAAGTGATACTGCTGTTGGAAGGATGCAGTACAAATGACAGAAGTCACATGAAACATACATGTGACAGATCAATAATCATGGTAAAACATGTCTGAATCTCTTTGTTCTGGAAACTTGTGCAGTCACCTAGCTTTAGCTTTTGGAGCAGTCTCTCTGAATCTGTAAGGAACAATATTGGAAAAAAAAATAGTGGCTTTGCAACTCCACCTGTGTAAAAACATGCTGATGTCAGGAAGGAGAAATCTGGCATGAACAGACACTGTAAAATTAATCATCCATGTCCACTTGACAGCAAATCTTTCTGAAAGTGAGGATGACAAAGAGTGTCTATCTGCAGTGAGCAGATAACAGAACTCTGATGGTTCTTGTAATGTATGTCGTCCAGTTGCAGTCTTCCCCTTGGTAATAGCATCAGCTGAGTCTATTTTTACTACTCCGTGTTCCTGTGGCTTTTATGGTACTTTCCTGTTGTGCTCTGCACACAATCCAGTCTCGCTCTCCATCCCTGCTGCTGTTCCTTTCCACCCCAGTATCTGTACTTGGCACTATTTGTTTTGCAGTTTACTCAGAGTCTGGTAGTTCATTAAGTACTGTGAGTCATACCACTGGAGTTATTTCTAACACCTGAGTTTCACCTAGTAGTTTTTCTTGCCTATATTATCTCTGATTGGATTCATAATACTATATCTGTCTGCTATGCAATGTGTTTCAGTGTAGAGGTCACCATGTGATGCCTTATTACATGAATTTCTGCTGCTTAGCCCTCATACACCGACTTCTGTCTTTTTGTCTTTTTTTTTTTTTTTAACTTTTCATATGGGAATACAGATGCGTTTTCAACAAATCCTTTATTTTTATGCTTTCCTATGAGTATCTGTATTGATCACATAACTATTGATGTGCTTCAAAGGTATTAATTGAATGCATTGATACCTTAATTTGCATCATATGTAGCACCAGATGTGTGATGTAGATAAATGCTTACACTAGCACTGAACTTTATAACGATAAGCTGATTCATAATACTAGCTACTCTGGTAGAAATCCAGTCATTTTTGTAAATGAGGAGTAAAAGTTCAAAAAAGTGGTCTGGACTGATCTTACTGCTAATGTAAACAATGTTTGCACTCAAAGAACTTTTCCAAAATGTATACACAGTTGGTCTTGCAGGACAAAGAACTCTTGTTTGCAACTCTTTGATCAAAATTGTAGTAAAATGTTACTGCACAGCTCATAGAAGCTTGTTCATATGACTTTTTTTTTGCCAAGTTCATCTCCAAAGGAATGCAATTTATTGTGTGTATATTTCACCGAGATAAAGGCCATAGTGCACCCATGTAAACTGCTACTCATCCTGTTTGCATGGTAGTGAGGTAGTTTGCAGAGATTGCAAGGTTCGGGTTTAGAAAAGGTTTCAGGTATCCAAAGTGGGAGTTCAGAAGAATTTAAGGTTGGGCAGTGACACCTGAGAACTGGAAATCTCACCTCAGCTGTTGTTTATAATCCATGGCAGCAACTGAATCTGTCTGGGGGATGAGAGGTGATGGAAGTAAAGGTCTGCCCAACAAAGAGTCTGTCCTAGAGATACAAGGGTGAGATTCCTCACTCTTAATTTAGAAGTTTATAGTGCAGACTTCTGTCTCTGATCTAATTGTCTAGACTCTCTTTACAGTCACTAGAGAGAAACAGGCACTTCGAAAAGGCAATTTATCTTACACATTTCAAATGTGTCTGTGAGGAGAAAATGCACTATGCTTTGGAAATGCCTGTTGCTAATAAGAGACCACAAAGGGATGGTGGACAATAGCAAAGACACTGCAAGGAGGATCCCAATCCAAATTAAGGATTCACAGACATATTTACTTTGTCATTTCCCAGACTTGGAGTACATTTAGTCCTGATTTGTCTTCCATTATTCTTGTGGGAAGGGGTGGGCAGGAAGAGGTGATATCTTATAGATATCTTTCTTTGAGAAATGTTGGCAATTACTTTTCACAGATTAGTTTCATAGTCATCCAACTCTGTAAGCAACCTTGCACTGATATCTGGGAGTGAAGGGGTAGAGAATACACAGTTACTAGCAAATGGAAAATGTTGATCATTGAACTGTTCATGACAGTTCCTGTTCTACATCACCAGTTATACAGTTAGTGTTACTGCAGACTGGGGAAATCATCTGATGCTGGACAAGTATGGTTTTGTAACAAAGGTCTGACACTGTCAGCAACAATTAAATGAAGATTTATTCTAGGGAACTGATGTGTAGAAGCAGCATGAAGACACAAATATCTTCAACCAACTCCACGCTCCTCAAATAAACATGTTTGTTGGATCATCAGATTAAGTCAAGCAAAAGCTTCAATGATTATAAACTAACTTGACACCCAGCATGTTTTCTCTGGGTTCTGGTGGCCAAACGAAATTTCTTCTGTCCTGTGCCCCATCACCCTTAACAGCTCTCATGAGCTGGTTCTTCAGCATCAGAGATGTGCCTTTTGCTAAGTGCACGTGCAGAAAAACCAAAGAGGGAGAGACTACTCTACCGTTGTCATTCCCCCCCCCTCACCCTCTGATGTTATATATGCAGAACACATGCATTTTTCCAGATTTTCTCCTTGTGTAACTTACCCTTGGTTAGGTCTTGGCATGAATTTGAAACCTGATGCTGAAGGTGAATAGATCTGTGATCAAAACATAGTAGGTGGATAAATTTTGCATCTGTTAAAATTGAGTAAATCCACAGGATCTGGTTCAGAGAAAAGAAAAAGAAAAGATGTGATATTACTGGTATTTGGGTTATGTTTTGATATCTTTACAATTAATTCAGAAAGTCATCTAGAGCATGGTAGAAAGGTATTTTTGGCAAATGGTAGTTCAATACTGTTAAGCTTTTATAATCCTCAAGTATTTATTTACTTATTTATGGTGCACTTTTTAATTACATTTTACATGTATGTATGGCAGTTTGTAGTCTTCTTAAAATAAATATTTCCCATATATCCATATGCATGATCCACACTTATTTTGTAGTACAAGATGTGCTGACAGAGATTAAAAGATTGCAACGCAGCTGAAGGCGTTGTGATATCTTGCAAGTGCAAAATAGCTACCTTTATCTGACTCAGTTTTTAGCATCTGTCTTCCGATTCATAACAGCTCTTGTACCACATAAAACTATAATCACCTCTCAAGCCTCATTTCTTCAGGCACTGACATTGCAGGCTCTTTGGGGTTGTAGCAAATAAAAACATAAACGGAAGTTTAAGTCCCAAGGGTGAAAATGCTTAAGCTGAGAAGTTTTCTTATTGTAGTCTTCAATAAACCCTTCACACTGGGGGAATACACAAGAGCTTTTCAAGTGGGTTGGACAACAGCTAATACCTATTTTCGTTACAAGGATCTAACACTGTGCCCGTCAGGGTGGGGTTAGGAAAAAACCCTTTCATTAAGACCCTTTTTTCCTTTCAAAAATGCATACCTTGCAAAACTCTGGAAAAGGGGGGGCTTGACTAAGAGGGAGATTAAAAGTTATATATACGGTTGCACTGGCTTATTCATGCCTCATTATAAAGGAAATCTCTTTAGCTTAAAGGTGTGCTTGGTGAGCAATGAGGCATGCTCAGCACCACAGTGAGTAAAGAGGCAACACAAGGGAGCTGACTGTGACTTTTCCCATCAGACTGGGGTTTCCAGTACCCATGCCCTGCTGGGGTGACCCATTTCCTGGGGACACAGAGGGCTTGAGTGACTTATTAAACATGCAGCAGTGCTGAAAATTAAACAAACAAAAAACAACATGTATTTTCCACCATCCCAAGGGCAGTTTCTGATGCCCTTCTCCTGATGGAGAGAAGGCACTGCCAGACACTGCCTGTTGATGCGAGGTGTCCGTCTCTGAGGAGGATGCAGGAGTAAATGCTCCCTGGGGGATGCCCCTTGACATCGCTCTTCAGTTTGACCTGCTTGGGACAGCGCTGCCCCTCACTGCCCTCCTGCCCTGTTACTGGGGCACCAGCATCATGCACCCTCCCTTTCTTCATCACCAGCATCAGTAAGGGGGGTGCAGAGCTGTGGATTCAGCCCTGAGAAATCAAGGGATAAGTGTTGTTCTGCATAGTTATTTTTAAAAATATGTTCCTAATGAACCTGGGGCCAGGTCTAAGCCAGGCTTGCTCCTTAGGATGGGGACTGGTGTTAATACAGCGATGTCAGTGGAATGGTGGATATAAATGAGAATAATACAAAAAGTCCTAATCTTATATTATGTCTGTTTCCACCTCCACCCCTCCCATTGCTGCCAGCACCTCCTTTTAGCACACTTGGAAGGGGTTTTATGATGTTTTTACTGGCAAATATCTATGGTTTCTGTATAACAGGCTTTCTTGTAAGGAAAGAAAGATCAAACAAAGAAAAACAGTTTAGTCAAAGCTAGCATCAGAGTTCACAACTGAATAGGGATTTTGCTATGAAGAATAATTTTGCCAGGAGAGCAAAGGGGTTAGGCACAGAACTGAGGCATTTCTGTTCCACTTCCTAACAAAATTTAAGGACTAGGTCCCTCGTCTCTCAGCTCATCACCTCTCTACTTTGAAAAGGGGGAATTCCTGGAGGTTTGCCACTGTTTCAGAGGTAAAGGCTGAGAAATGAGATTAGCATCCAGCAAATGACCAGGATCATTAGGTGTCTGGCATTTCCATGGGTTGGCAGCAGGGCTGGCACACCTCTCTGGGACTGCCTCAGCTGAACATGGACTTCCTTACAATGGACAGGCTCCTTGCAGCAAGCTGAGGGGCACACCTCCTTTTGATCCATGCTAATCCTTAGCAGTAAGTGACAATAAAGTTGCATAAAGTGCCCCCGCCAAAGGATGAACTACACAGTTGGCACAGGCACTCCATTGTGGAAAAAAACTCCTTAAAATCCTTTTAAATATTTTAAATTTTAATTAAAGTAATAAATAATACAAAAGTTAGCAATTAATAATGCAATAAAAACATTTTTGTCCATCAATTTGCTAGGAAATTTTGAGAGAAAAACGAAAAGAACCTAATACCATCTTCTCTCCTAAAAAATACAAACTCTCTTAAACCCTTGCTTAAGAAGATCTCTGTTTTCTAGATGCATTTGCCAACATTGGGAAGAAAAGAACCTCTGGTATGACAGCCTTTACATTTGCATTTTTTTCACAGATAAACTACCACTACCTACAAATGTAGTTCACAGACACTGTATGATCAGCTGCTGCAACTGTGGTTCAGCCAATATTTCAGAAGACTAATACTGAAGTGTAAAGCTGACCTGGCATTAGTAACCTTCCAAAAAGAAGAAAACCTACCTACCTATCAGAAGAAAACAAATCCGTGACAGGACACTTATCCAGGAGGAAGATAAATTACCCCTAGAGTATATTTTCTAACTTCTTTATTTTAAATTGCAGTGCTGTGCAGATCAAAGGAAGGTAATGTGCATTAAACAGAAGTCCAACAGTATGAACATTTTTTTTTTTTTTTCTGAAAAATTACTTGACAATTTGTAATGCTTGCGCAATTCTCTTTTCCAAAATGAATGGCTTTTCCAGGTCAGTAGTGAAGAGAAACACAAAGAAAAACTAAAAATTTTAAGGCTACAAGGTCAAGAATTGATAGGTCAAAAAGTGACAGGTAGGGTTTCTAGTATTTTAGTGTTTATTGTTTAATCCAATACTAGTTTGTGTCTATGGAAATCATTGGTACACACACAATTTTGAACAAAATTCCTGCCCCAGAAAACAGGCAGATATTCTGCATTTTACTTTTACCATTCTTAGAACCTAGCCCTTATTGTCTACACTATTCATATTGTGTTTCAAATTTAGGATTGTTAGATTCCTACTGATGTTTTTCTTTTCTCACCACGACCTAGAGGTGCTGATAACAATTTTTGTAGTTGCTGCATAAAGGCATACAAGAACATCTGTTGACTCTTTTCTGGTAAGTTCACGTGGTTTACTAAACTCCAGGAACTAAACGGAAACACTGCACAGTGGTTAATTCACTTTCTTAGGCAAATGTGGGACAAGCCAGGAACAGCAACACACACAGGTCACAGTAATGAAGAGCAACCACCATCCCTGCACTCAAATCCTTTGCATTTGGCTGTTCTTGCAATACTGGCTCCCTCCTTCTCATCCCTTTGTGGCTTCTGGGGGAAGGATCATGGTGGGTGGTACAAAAGGAGCTGCCCTTGCAGGTCCAGTTATTGTTGCGGTCATCAAAGCATCTGCTGATCCCCTCTCACTCCTGCTGTTCTTTCTGGATACCTGGTGCCTGATACCTGGCAGCTTTACGTTGTGCTCTTACTGCTGATGCAGGAAATGAGAATCTCACCAACAACAATTACAATCAACTCCAACAATCTCACTAACAACAAATGATGACCTCACCAATTTAGGAAAAAAAAAAAAAAGCCCCATTATATCTTGGGGAGAATTTATGCTGTTTGTGTGGCTGCTGCTGTAGCCATGAATCTTTAGGAGCTGCAATCTTTTCATTTGGAAACCAACAAAGCTCCCTTCCTTGCCAACGTTACTAATGTACATTTGAGGGTTTGGTTCTGCGACACTGGTGGCACCTGAGAAGAAGGTCCCCATCAGTAAGAGAGGAAAACAACTGGAGATTTCAAGGCAGCTATAATTTATGTCAATAGCACATCTCACATATTTATGTTTTATTTCTGAATTGGCCCATACAAAAATAACTAATCTCAGAGTCATAAAATAGAATAGGATTTTAATCTTAGCCTGTAAAAACAAGTAAGTTCACTAGAATGAGGAGTTTACCAAATTTGCCAAATGTGCCTCCGTACCTTGGCAATTTATTCATGATGCTGAGATGTGGAGTAAAGCAGAAAATTAAAGGATGTATGTCACCAAAGTACCATTAGCTCAATAATCTTGAACAAATAATGAGAAGAAAAGACTAGAATCATAATCATAATATCATAATCATAATATCTATATGAATATATGATTATTAGAATCATAATATCTATATACTTCTAATAAGGATAGAAAAAATAATGTTATTCTATCTACTATATATTTGTGCAAATGATACTTTATCCACAATAAAAGCTCTTCTGAAAGGCAAGGATAATCTCTACAGCATTTGTTTCAGACAGTGAGGGAAAATATGTTCCCAAAGCATTTGGATGGAAAGTTGTTTTTACTGAGTACTAAGAAAGTTTCTCAGTCCTCAACTCAGTCTTCCCAGGTGAAGAAATATGTTTCTTAATGAGTAAATATATATATTTTTTATCCCCTTCTGATCCTTCTCCCTAAGCTTTGGTGAGACATGCCTACAGGTACAGCTGAGCCATTTGTATTAGATCGTCTACATATTCATGCTGCCAGCTGAGCAAACCAAGAAAAAAACCTACAGCAAAAGAAAAATATTTGCATGTAAGGTAATAGTGTCAGGAAAACAGGATCTAAGCCACAGGCTGCTCACAAGGGTTTGTTTGTTGTTGTTATTGCTTTTTTGAAAGAGAGATATTAAACTCTGAGTCCTACCCATGCAATATTAGCAAGCTCTCACAGGTAGGGGTGGTAATTATAAGGCTTCATTCATCGGGAAGAATGTTGAAAGCCTGAGGGACATGGTTTCTTGGTATGGTATAATTGTACTTCCTTCTCATAAAAGGATGGTGCTTATTTCCCATAACAGCCTGGCAAGCATAAGTAGTTACCTTTACCAGACCCAAACCACTATCCATTCATGTCAGGGGAAAGAATTTCATTGTCCTCACTGAGTAGTGCTGGATTGGGTTCATAAACCCTATCAAATAAAGCATTTAAACATTCAAATAGACTCCATTGATCTAAATGGGAACGTTCATGTGCTTTGCTATGCTAGTTACAGAGATCTAGAAATATCTGTATATCTATATGAACAGCAAGCCAGAAGCAAGAACAGAATTGCAAGGATTTATTTAGATCCAAAAGCTAGAAACCCCCAGTTTGTCTTTACTGAGTCGAGGTCTCCACCGCAGGGGCCTTCACCCATCAAACCACTTTTTGTCTTGAGTAGGCTGTAGTTCTGCTCCTTTCTGTGGCTTTTCTTTAGTTTTGAGGTTACTTCATTTCAAGGGTTCTTTTAAGTGTTTTATTAAATTGTGGCCTGCATTTGGCTCCCAGAATCAGATCTGACCCTCCTCACAAAACTCTTTGCAACTTCAGAGAAATCTTTCCCACACTTCTCTTGTGACAGATATTCTGGGTCTAGGGATTGAACATTGAAGTTGAACCAGACTACAAACTTTATCAGGCATCCTGGACATAACTTTGAAGAAAATGTTAAAGTATTAGCATTTGCCTACCTCTGTTTTTCCAGTGGTTTTCTATTCCTTGCGATTAAGACAGTATGGGAACAAACATTCTCTCTTTAACACATAATTATTTTCTGGAAGACTTTTTTTTTTCAGCTTTTGAGACACTCTTCTCATTTTTTCGATATCTTTCCACCTGTTCTCTAAAACAAGCAGTGTGACAGTTTAGGAGTCAGATTAGGAGATTTAATTAGGAGATTCCTAATTAGTTTTATCAAATGATGATAGTTTTCCCTCAGACACTCTACTGCTCTTCTTTCCCATTCTCTCCAAGGTAAACTGTTGGTACTGTCTCCAGGAGAGATTCATTGGAGTGGACAATCACCAGATTTAATAACTTCCACTTTTCTCCTAACGACAGCTCTAAGGATTTCTGCTGTCAGCGCCTGTGGTTTTAGCTCAAGATGGAGGAAGCTAATAATAGAAAAGGCAAGCCCCTTCCTCCCTCTCACCTCCCATTCAACACGACAGTAGAAACATTAACACATACAGCATGGGAAATCCTTCCATGTCAGGCAGAACAATTAATAATGTACACATTCCTGAAATCCTCACTTCAGGCATTAATATCCAATACAAAAGCCAAGCAAAAGAAGAAAAATGCATTAAATACTGCTTTATTTGGAAATTTGGGTAGAAAAAATACAGCCAGCTGCCAGGAAGATTGCTGGTTCATCCACACACACAGGGCTTGAAACCCATTGTGCATGCTGAGCAGCTGGGGAAGGCACTGCACCACCTCGAGCACAGTCTGTCCAGAGCTATCCTAGGAAGGGCACAGTCACCAACCTAGGCCTCTAGCTAAATGTCACAATCTGGTTCTTAATCAGCTTCTTGCATTTAAAAGCTTCTTCCGTGGCACTGTATATTTAATAACAACCGAGGGTGGTGTCTCTTAAAATGCTGGGTGTGAGCAGAACCTGAGGGCTCTTCCATGGTATCCCAGCTGGCTGGTACATCTGAAAGCAAACCTCGGAGTGCTCTTGAAAGATATTTTCAATGTATTTCATCACCTCCCCATTTATTCATTCATGTACCAGTGGCTTTTGCCCCATGACTCAAAGCCTATTGAACTCCACAATAGTTGTTCTCATGAACTTCCATGGGTATTTGATTTAGCATCACCCCCCCCACACTCCCCCCAACAATTTGTTCTGGAGAGTGCTTCTCTCTATCTAAACACTGTTCACTTATAACTTATAGACATTTGAATCAAACCTTTCAAGACTAACAACATATCCTGTAGCACATTTAAGGAGAGGAGTGGAAATTGCAATAAAACAGAAAATATAAAAGTCTTTTTTTTTTTTTTTTTGTAAATCTGGAGAAGATTATTGTTTTCTTTTGGCAACAATTAAGAAGGTGCTGGTGGAAAAGAAGGCTACCATGTTGCTCAAAATCAAAATTTATACATTTACACCTTTGCAGAAAAAACTTGTAGTGTTATGAATCTTATGGTGAGAATACACCTGTGGTTAAACTAAAGTCATACAGAATAATTTCAATATAAAAACATAAAAAGAGATGGAATAAAATAACTAAAATAACTATATTTACTTTTATTACAACAATAATAGATAAATATCTTTCAAATAATAGTATTTTTAATGATTCCTTCTCAGAATTTAAAAACTGTATTTATAAACTTAAGATATTTTGTGCAAATTAATTGCTTTAAAGGGGATATTTTCAGTTTTTAAATGTGAAGGGGAAAACAACAAAAGTTGTCTTCCTAGTAGCAACAAGATTGCTAGCTGACCATTAGTTTTCAGGGTATTCCACTATACTTATTCTGGAACAAATAATTTGCAGAGATGTAATGATGATTCACATTGAATCAGAAACAGCTAAGTTCTAGAACTTGATTGCTTGAAGTCCATAGATAGAATATTATAATTTTTTCTAAAGCTTCTAAATTTGAGCAAGAAAATTATTTTATACAAACAAATCTTTAGTGGTACATCTCTGACCAGGCACCATACATTCAATCCTGAAAGTGGTGGCCCTGTAGTTCCCATCATAATTTTTCTGCTCTTGCTTCACTGCAGAAGGGTGCAGTCCAGAATTATTTCAAAGTCTGAATGGAATTTGACTTCAGGAGAAAATTAGGCTGAAGACAGGATGGCTCAGCTTATATGGCTCTTCAGTGGCTCTTAGTATATGCCCTGTGTCAAAATGGAAAAGTCTCTAAAACTTGTGCTCTTGAGCTGTAACACTCCAAGAAGACTGGGTCAGAGCAGCCTAAGTGACCCCCACACCATCTCCCGCCACTTGGGCATTGTGCAGATCCCAGTCCAGAGCTGGAGCCCTCCCACCTCCCTCGAGCTCTGGTGGGCGGTTAGGGGCAGGCTGGCACAGGAGTCACTCGTTCACCCTCTGGAGCTGCGCTGTTGATCATGGACCAGCACAACGTGGGCTGCCTGCCAGGCCAGGCTGGTGACTCACACCTCCCTCTCCCAGAGCTGCCCCACCAGTGGCAGGAATGGCCCACCAGCTGGCCAGAGCTAACGGGAAAAGAGAGAAGGCTTGGATGCAGCCCTGGAGTGCCTGGTTGCATGCCAAGGCTGGCTTTAAGCTTGCTTCAAGGCAAGTCTGTGTAGACACAACAAAGGGCAGCTCTCTCCCATTCAGTCTCAGTCAGTCCGTAGAGGTTACCTCTGTCTGAAAGACATGAGCCTGCTCCTACTGTCTGGTAATACAATTTAAAATACTTTATTTTCTTCCTGATTCTCTGCAAGATATGTGCAAGTGTGGAAGACCAATCACATGCAAAAGTGACCTCTAAATACATTATCATAAACTAAACATTTTGTACTGTTTAACTATTCTATTTTCTAATTTAAAATTCAGGGCATTTGTTCATTTTAATTCTATCTTGGAAGAGAAAAATGAAACAGCAAGCTTAACTTTATGTAAAATGCATGTGAAGAAGAAAGTAAAATACATTTAAGTCTCAATGTTCCGGTAAGTACAGTGCTGTGTGCAAGCAGAAGAAAACCTAAGCCCCTGCTTAGATTCACAGTCTGCACCTTATATAGGTCGGGCTGCAGCAGTGATGCGAGTACGGAGCAAGTTAGTACTGCATCCATGGTTCTAGCATTCCTATATCATATAAACTGAGTAACTCACCTTCCCTTTCTCCTCAGTGGGCAAAGGGATAAAAACAAACATCTTGGAAAAACAGGGATAAATGTAACAAGAAATGTGCAAAATATTGTGAAATAATTTCACAGAATATAGTTTGACTGTTCTATGAATGCCAGGAGCTTTATGAATGAGCTCTTTATGGTGTTCAACCAATAAACCTCCAACATTTTGAAGCCTTAATTACTCCTGTGGTTTTCTTTTTCTTTTTTTTTTCTTTCTTTCTTTCTTTTTTACTCTCTCATTTCAAACGCCTCCAGTGGGACAGTGTAAATCACAGAACTTAGACCTTTATGAGTATTGTCTCTCTATTTCTGTTTGATGTGGCTCACCTATATATTATCCAACAGTAAAATTCAGTGTCAATATTTGTAGACAATGTATACTTCTTTCCTTTTTTTTTTGGTCAGGTGCTAATTTATTATTCCTGTGTACCAGAAGCTGCTTGTTAATGATGCATAATAGGACTATTTTAATTCACAAAGCTGGAGGAAATGCATATATAAATCATTCTTCCCACCACCACACTCTTCTGGAAAGCACAAAGCATGCATTAATAATGATGGCAGTAAAGATTAGCACTTTGTTGGAACTAACATGACGAAGAACCATAGTTTCTCTCAGGAACATTCAACTCTTGAAATAGATATCTGCTAAATGATATTTCTTCTGGTTAGTTAACAAGGCTGGCTGTTTCTTGGTAGCCATCAAAGTTTTCTTGCGCCTATTCAAACTTGGGCCACGCCTAGGACAGTGGTTATTGCAACTGTACTAGGTCTGTTTTGGGGCTCATCTTCTCATTTTCACTGCTGGAGTCTTAGTATCATAATTGATCACCAGTAATGCAGTAGATCTCTCATGAAGACATGTAAAAGAGAGTCTTTTTTAGTTGGCGAAATCAAGAGGAGCAAAACTTGTCATATACCTACCCATGACTTGATCAAGAAGAGTCATGCACTAAGGGCATGTGTTCTTTGACAAAGTGCTCCCTGACTTAGACCCCTCTTTTCTAAAGCACTCTGGAAATAGATCCAGAAATTTTCTCTAGCAGTCAGGAATTCAGACTTGCAATCAATAAATGAGAGCAAACCCATCCCTTTCCTCTGTGTTTGGACATACTGGTGTGGATCTAAGCCAGAACAAGAACAACTCAACTGCATCATGTCAGGTACAATCCTGGTCTAGAAAGCTGTTTCCTGCACTCACCTGCAGTGTCTGCTTAGGGAAGGAGTGAACCAGGCTGAGTATAACAAGATTGCTTCTTCTTGCAACGAGTGATATAAAGATATCTCTTGTCAGATACTACATCCAGGCTATTATGTTTAATCTGTCCTGCATGGATTTATCTACAGTGCACCCATACGTCCCTTCAAACATTTCTGATATGAGTTCATTGCTTTTAAAATGATATCTGTTCCACATCCCTCCTCTTTCTGGACACCCTTCCCTGTACTTAAATACTAATATTGAAGATGAATAGACTAGTTAATTTGGAAGGAACCTACAAAGATCATCAAGTCCAACTGCAGATGAGACAAGCAGGACTGTGTGTAGTTTTCAAACTATTGACACAACAGATATTTTGCAGTGGCCTAACAATGCTCTCTAGTACATCCTCTGTTCTTTTCCCAATTCACAATGACATTAACATAACTTTCCTGAATATGATGAAAGAAATTTTAGAGTTTTTATAAGCTTCTCCTGGAATATTTGGGTTCAATTATACTCCACACTATATTGCTGGAGGTCAGAGAACTTTTCTGGCAAATGTAGGACTTTTCCATAGACACCCCAGCCCTTCAAGTGGCTTGTGCAGCTGACATGGCACTGTGTTTTCTTATGTTTTTGTATATCTGGAACAATATATTGTAGATTTGTGTTCTGCAGAAACACACATTAGCTATGACTTAAAAGGTAGTTTGGTCTGTAGTTCCCTGATCCATTAATTGCCCTTCTTCTCCAGAATATTTATCTCAGCAGAATACTTAAATTCTTAACTTATGGAGGGTGAAATGTTCTTTTCAGATGGGAAGCCTCGTCAAAAATATTTGTGTGAATCTTTCCAGTACATCAGCCTTGATATTTCTTATAAATATGCACGTTTACAGCTATTTTTTTATGCAAACATCTCATAGCATTAACGTATACAGTTCATTCATTACTGGGTTCTGATTGGATTTAGACAAAACAAGGATGTCCTCAAAAGGATACAATAAGAAGCTCATTATATATATGTAGTTACATGGGATGAGATCTGTGAGCAGAACTAGTATCTTTCATTAGACAACTCATATATTTTGCAAGTTAAAATAAATAAATAAATAAATAAATAATTTTTGGGTACGTAAGACCCTTGGGTCTGAAAGAGATACAGAAGCTTTCAAAGCTAGAGGCAAGTGCAGACCAATTGCTCAGAGTTTAGTTAAATATGTGTCAATTAGACCATCTCTGAAAAAATGACAGCTGGTATCATTGAAGTAGAGGTAGAGTACACTAGAAAATGTAGAGTTAGGGTTATTTTTTCCTCAGCACTTGGCTTTTATCAACATTGAATTTCATTTGCAATTTTATCACCCTGTCTCTCCAGTAATGTGAAAGCTTTCTGCAACTCTTCACAGCTCAATGTAGATTTGATTATTCTGAATAACTTTGCCATCAGCAACCTTTATCACCTCACAATTCCTTACTTTTACATAGATGATTTACACTGAGTATACATACATCTTCCTTCATTACACAATACCAGCATAATGGTACTGGTCAATGTAGTACAGCCATAATCCATGCCATAGTCATCATCAAGGTTTTGTAAGCTTCAAAGCACAGGACAATTTCATAAAGGTTACTCATCATAATGAGATAGTTTTTCAAATATTTGATGATGTCTGAGGAAGAATTCACTTGACAGCACAATTTAAAAATAACACCAAACCTAGAAACTTCAGGCATGCAGTATAGCTCCTCTGAGAAATGTTTGTTTACATCAGTCAAAAATCCATCCATGTGTATTTTCTGATTTTAATTATGCATTGCATTCTGTGGGTTTTCAAAATTGAAAATACTTTCTAGTTGATTCTGAATTGTAAATCTGCTGACTTATACCTCCCTACCTTGGGAGCCAGACACAGCATCCTATGACTTAGAGCCTTGTAAAAGAGCAAACTTTAGTGGAATTGTATCTGTTTTGCTTTCAGGTCTGACTTTGATTTGAACACCAAAAGGTATGGAGTGTTTGTTTACAGTTATTTCCTATATATTAAAGTGGAATAAAAAATTGATTCATTAGTAAATAAATGACTTGTATTATAGATTGGCATTTTTGGCAGGAAATGTAATTTCACTCTTGGACATACTATATACACATGAAGTATGCCTGGCTGTCTGCCAAATACATTTAACACAGTCTACACTTATTTTTAGAATTGGACAAGCTATTATTTAAATGCTGTAATCTATACTTCAGGTAAGACAATGTGCCTGACAAGTATAGTAGATAGTTGGAAAAATACTAATTATTTTTATTTTCAGTTTCTGTAAGCTTTGATAGTTCTTTCTTCTGGAATTTTGTTGGTTTCCAAATTTTGAGTTAAAATTTTGAGAAATACGAGGACTTATATATATATATAATTTTTTTTTCTGAGTTTGCTTATTTCAATGGAAATATGAATTCTTAAAAACATAATAAATAAGACATCAGTCACAGTAGACTGCAGATCTTGAATTTTTCCCTGGGCTTTGAGGCTTATGTGTTTGTCTCCTGGAAGAGGAACAATAGGTGGGATCCTCTCCAAAACATTCTCTACTTGGCAGCAAAATGAGACTTCGCCCACTGTAAACTGTGCAGAGCAATGCCATGCCCTCTAGGTTACAACAGCTGGAAATGTTAATCCTTGATCATTATCAAGGCAGCTGAATTAAGACCTCACCAAAATGAATGAGGAAGTCAATGCTGCTCAGCACCATAGTGCTATGCCCTCTGTTAACCCATACTAGGCCAATCTGTAGCAGACAACAGAGTGCAAATATCCTGTTTATTGTCTTCACTACGGTCACTCTAATACTAAAAACTAGTACATTAAGTCAGTTTAATGTATAACAAAAACTCATTCAATCTGCGGAGACTGAATTTATTAACATGGGTACAGGACTTTGCAGATGCAAACATCCAGCTTTAAAACTTATGTTTTGCATGATATTTCAATATCCTCTCTCAACATATCAGCATGGCAGTTTTAACACATGTATCTCTAAAACTGACTTATGTCATAACATGTAGATTTGCCCCCAAGCATTTCTATAGTGGTTACTCCATCTTCAGATCCTATTTCCTATATTTCCTTAAAACCATGTCATGTAGGAAAGTAATTTATTTTTATTTTGCTTTCAGAAATCAAATGGGAAACACTAAAGAACAAGATTCTTAGATGAATCTTTCAAGATACTTTAATGAAATGTAATATTATCTCACCCTTGTCACTGAAATACCTAAATTTCATTGTTATAATTTAACATACATAAACAAACATGCATTCTGTCAGAATCTTTTCACTGGGGAGAGGGAAGTCGCAACAGTGGTAAAAGAAAAAAAAATGGTTCAGTATCCATAGTGTGAAAAGTGTTATTACCTTCCAGATTCATATTCTTCTTTACAAGTTAGGCCTATTTTGTGAAGATATATACAAACGGGAAGCTAGAAGTAGCTATGGTAATAACTAAGATCAATCTTAGCAGATTTTGCTGACTGTATTTAGATACTTGCTCATTCTCAATTGAGGTCCAGCCGAAAAAAAAATAAATAAATAAATAAAAAGGAGGAGGAGGTGGAGAACTTATATGCCTAAAGCCAACAGTGTGAGAAAAAGCCATGTTCATCTGTTGTCAAAACTGAATTCTCATAAACATCACAAATGCTTTGGCTTTCCAGTTGTAAATCTCTTGAGAATGGAGAAAATTCAGCTCCTCTGAACCTGGGAGAATGATATGATATATTTTATAAATACTTTTTTTTTTTTTGATCATTATTATTTAAATATCAAGGAAAATACTGTATTTTGTTCTGTTTTTCTCCCAAGTTAAGATGCTGGAAGCTTTAAAGAAGAACAGATGGAAATTTGTTTTGAAAGGATATAATTAAGGATCAAGACAAAACTAATCTGGATTTAAATAGCTTAAAGATGTTGTTGAATGTATTAATGCAACAAAATGCTAAACTGTGATGCAAGTTAGAGGCTCTTTGAAAGAATCCCAAGGACTGTTATCGATAAGCATTCATGTCAAAATTTGGTGCATCTGGAGATAATTCACATGCATTTGTGCCAAAGTTGTTTAAAGAATTTCAACTGCAAGATCTGACCTTTGATAAGTCAACATTCTGGCCTTTTTGTTTTAGCTCCTCCTCCATCCTCTATTAGGTTTTGACTCAATGAATCTAGGTAAAATATATGACTAGGAAAGGCAAAGATCCTGTATTATATGTATAAATCTAAGCGTGCACACAAATATTTTGCTGAGCAGAACTGGCTTGCTGAGTTGTGGGATGTAAGGATCATATGGTTTCAGATGTTTCCAAGATCGTTAATTATGAAAATTAGTAAAAAACCTGACATTTCCAGCTTCTCATGAGACACTTCTTTGGGATTGATCCTGAAGAAGAATCTGCTGTGCCACCAAGTACATTGGCCACACTATAGGCCCAAATATCACATCTGTATCAAAAGATTTCAGTAAAACTGTGGTGAAATATGGTGTTTCCACAGAGGTCCCTGGCAAAAGAGAAATCTCCCACCAATCTCTGTGAGGAAGGTTCATTCATTTTTCATTGATGAGAAGACCACATTCTGTGCCTTAAACAGAAAATAGACTCATGTATGCAAGACAGTATTCCAAAAGTTAGGGTGACACCTATGTCATTTCTGGCAAAGAAAAATGCCAGGTTTCTGAATGCTCCCAAGAAAACTCAGAGCTGCTAGGAGTCTAATGATTAACTAATTTGTCTATTTTGTCACTTTCTTTAAATAGCAATTAGATAATTTTTGTTCTCCAGGGTATTTGATCAAACTTTAGTGTAAAAGGCTGAGGGTTTTCAAGTTGTTTGTCAGATATCAGCATTTTGCTAGATTTTATTTGATTTTTAATAGCTTTTTATTACCCTTAGGCTGTATTTGTTTGAAATTTGGACTTATAACATTTATAAGCTCTTGTGTTTGAATTTTTGATAGATTCACTCATTTTCTCTGAGGAGGTGACTTCATGGTTATACGAGGAAAAAAGAGTTTGATTTCTTTTTTGTCTTGGTGAGAAGTTTGAGGAATAAAGATCTATACTTCAAAGCCACTTTGTAATGTTCTTTTTTTTTTTTTGAGCTATGCTTTGCATTTTTTTATCTTTTTTTTTTTTAATGACAAATAAGAAACAACAACAACAACAAAACCTCACACCTTATCCCTTGCCTTAAAGAAATTCTAATTTAATCTTTCTAAACATATGGCACTTTTAAATTATGGATCTGAGATAATAGTTCCAAGTGCAGTAAACTGTCATGTAAACTGTGATTAAGCACCATAATAACACAAACACCCACCTATTGTATTAGAAAACCACTTTTACGCCTTGTGTCAGCATGTCAATATCTCTAAAGACTGATAATAGCTAGATCCAACCCTCTCCCCCAAAATGTCAGAGGCAGAATTTAGGCATCTGAGTTCAGGATAGTAATCCACTTACTGCTTCCCTCAGTGAGGTGCAGGGAGCAAAAGAGTCTTGAGGAGGATGATCTGTGGGCTCTCCCTGCCCAGTGTCCTGATGGTGGGCTGTGAGGTGAAGCTGGTTGTTCCTGCCAGTTTGCCCTGGGCAGTCCTCTACACTGCCCACTTCCCACGGTGAGCCTGTCCCTTGGTTTCATAATATGAAACAAGTGGTAGGGATTCACCTTGCAGTTTGCTCATCCAAGCCTGTGCTACTCTTTCTGTGATGTAAACCACAACAGGGAACTGATCTTTCCAAAGATGCCTCTCAGAAAAACAAATATATACAAACAGAATATATTTTACATTTCTTATCCCCCTAATGTTAATATGTTAATCTCTCCCCTATCATGTTCTTATCACTTGTGTAGTGCCCTGTCCCACTGCCTCTAGGGATAAACCTGATTAAAGAAGATTGCACCTTTCCTTACTCCTGCACGTCTATTCCTGCACCTGGGCATGTGCAACTCCCTGTAGTGTTGTGCTGCCACTTGATCACTCATACCACTTTCTGGCATATCTTCACAAACAGCTTAATCAACACAACCAAGCAGAAGGACAACTCAGGAGGGTGTTGGTGGGAACAGAACCCTGGGGTTCCCATGAACCTCTCAAACCAGCTTTGTCAGCAGAGATATTGCAATATGGAACTACACCCCTAGGCAATATATACAGCATTCTGAATTTCAATCTGAAGCCAACACTTAATTTTCAAGCACTGCAGAATTGAGCCTTATAACACCAAAATTTTTTTTTTCCTTTTAAAATAAATCTTAAATGGCTTGTGATTAAAAAAAAATAATAATCTATCATTTTAAATTTGAAAGTCCTGATCTTGGAAATGTACAAAAACATAACTCATGGACTTGTTAAAACCATATAAAAGAATTACATCATAGCATCTTATTTCTTTCTCTAGTTATCCTTAATATCATTTGGGATTGGGGCCCTACATATAGAGAGAGCTGTTGGAACAGCTAATCAGAAACAAAGAAGCAACAGGACAACCCAGTGCCCAGAGTTACATTTTCAATTAATAGTGATGTGACTCCAGGGAAGACTGTACTTACGTATTTCCAACACGTATGACAGTCTACTAACAGTTGGATCAGTATACAGCAAATTCTAGATTTTCTTCTCATTCTAAAACCAGTAGTTTAATTAGAGTTCAATTTAGACACATTGTGGAAAAGTTCACTGATCATATTTTGTCCCTGATAGCAGTAAAACTAGAAGGTCCCTGATGGCTTGACAGTTATGGCTGATATATATGTATTTTTTTCAGTCTTTTTTTTTTTTTTTTTTTAGATTAAACCATGAAACAAACTACTTCTTCAATTCAAACATTAAAGTCTGGTCTATCTCACCAGCCTCTTTTTGAATATGCCAGTGATTCCCTAATGAAGTATGAACTACTGATTAGGAAACATGAAGAGATAAAATAAAATCTAAAATGAATAGTGCACACCCTCTTACACTTGAGCAGGAACTGATTGTATTAATGAAGAACATTATCTCTTTAAAGATGAGAGGAATAATTCATTGAAATTCATTTTATTTTTTTTTAAAGTATATTTCTTTAATTAACTGTATGGCTTGTAATTTCATTAACTAAATGAAAACTGTGTCACAACCTGTAGCCCTGTGTGTATGTACATATGCACAGACTCGGTTAGTACAAATTTAAACCTCCTTTCTGGGATCCAGACATTCCCAGGCATGGAGGGCAACCTTGCTGGTTCTTGAGTGATGGGTTTGTCATGGTTGGAGCAAATGTTGCCAACCCTCCTGCTGGAAGGAGCCACTTTCCCTTTTGAGGAGGCAGGAGGAGGAATGCCATGCAGAAGTGCAGTTTCCCTTGTGCTGCGCTCTTGTCATGAGAAGGGAAGACTCCTTGCAGCTTCTGAAATGTTCTTTAAAGAAATTGAATTAACTTTTTTTTTTTTTTTTGTCACTTCCTCAAGAAGAGGCAGATCCCTTTCTGGCAATCCAGGAGTGTGGTCTGTGGTCTGGATGGCATCTGCCCATCAAGTCTATTGTGCATGCTTGGTAGGTCCAACTTGAGAGGCACTGAGTTTACTTCTTCCTGAGTCGCCAGTGTTGGCATGACTGCATTTTACAAATCCTAGCTCAATATATAGGTGGGTAATATGCAAGGCCTGCATTTAGATTTGCTTCTTGGTTGAATTTGACCCATTGCACTTTGAACAGTACTGAGTACAAGGAAGCTTTAGGAAACTTGAGTTTATAGATATACTATTTTTATTATACTTGGTAAATCAAGTGTTTTTATGTGTTAGATATTAAAAGAGATGTTCCTACACGGATATTTCCCAGCTTCAGTCCCAAACTTTGCTGAGGGCAACTAGACACCAAAGTGGCAGCAGAGCTGCAGCACCGTGCAGGTGACTCCAGGTGTGCTCTGTCTGCTCCGCAAGCACCAGGCAGACAGCTCAGGTCTGGGGCTGGGCACTCCCCTGGCAGATCTCTATTATGCCTGGACTATGTGCCTTCTCTTTCTGCTCTGCAACAGCTTCTCCAAGCACAAGCAGGGTCTCTGTGAGCTGGAAGTCATGTCCAAATCTTCTTTTACCTGCTAGAAGGTGCAGGTGGAAATGTGACTTGCCTCCAGCTCTCTGACCATCTGAGCTACTTTGAATCGATGTGAGTTAAATGCTGATCCCTCTCCAGTCACAGTTGCCTGTGCTCTGAAATAACAGCCTAAAGAAGCTGCAACAGGAAAAACAAGTTTGATTTCATGGTATGGATACTGCCTACTGCTTCTTTGTCATTTTTATATTCCCTCCTTTTGTATCTTTTTATTTCCTCTCATTGCCTGTGAGGTTTAGCATTTGTTGATAGTAAACCTCACCTACTTACCTGAAAATCCTCAGGGCCACAGTCACTTCAAAGCAGCACCTTTATTCAGCCCTGCATCCCTAAGTGTTTATAGCCTCTCCAGGTCTGAAGTTACCTGGAAATATCAGCATATTTGAATTAATACTATTAAAACAATTACCAGCAGTAAACATCTTGTGTTCATGCCAAGTGCAAAGCTGTCATATTTTTTCTCTTTAGTTTTACCTAGTCAATCCCTAGAAAGACTACAGTTTCTCAAAGACAGACACCTATGTCTCATAGGTCATCACAGATTTTTTTTTTTTTACTTAGCAGATACTTTGAAAAAATCACTCTCTTGTAAAAACAATTACAAGGATTAAATCTACTTAAATTTTGCCCGATATGGAGTTTAGGTACTTAAACTGCAAGTAAATCTCATCCTGTGAACCACATCCGCCTCTTCCCAAAGACTGCATACCCCTGGAGATATTTACTTTCCTATGCAACTTCCTGCCCAGTTTGTATATTCTCTTGGTGTGCTCCTTGGTTTCTGCATACAATCTAGAAATTACAATCTAGGAACTGATACTGTTATGCTGTGTGGGCTAAATTTCCCATTTAAAGTTTCACCAAAGGGGTGCATAAAGTAGATACAGGGAAATAAGGGGAAGAATAAGGAAGAAAAAAAAAAAAACACAGGTTCATACGTATTTTAGGAGTTCTCAAATTGGTGGGACCAAATGAATTTCATTTTAGAATATTTGAAGCACTGTCTGAAGCAATCACAAAGTTACTGTCTTTGAAACAAGATGAAGAATGATGAGGCGTTTAAAGATGAGGTAAGGACAACTGTGTGCATATCCTTAAAAAACAATGAAGAAATTAAAGACTGATCAGCTTGATTTCAGTTCCCAGGGAAAATTTTGGAACAATCAAACAAATATTTGAAGGCAGCTGTTTTAAATACATCTTTCTGAGCAATACATGAACTCAATTTTGAAGAAACTGGTGTAAGGAAGATGCAGACCCAACTGGATATCCACAACCAGAGATCATGTACCTAAGGAAATACACAACAGCAAAAAAATTATTGCATGAGATTGCATAGAAAACCTTAGACACCAGATTTAATTTCATTCAATATTGTTATTATTTCTCAGTTAGTAGAATAAACCGGAGGATTGAAATATTCTGGTCTTTGTAGCCTAAGGAAGAGAAAACTGGAACTATTGGGGGAATAGAGAAAAAGACCAGACTCACAATATACACATTTTTACTGAGAGGAAAAGAATAATCATTTCTCCATGTAGAGGATTTTTAAATTGGTAAATTGGTAAAAAACACAGAAAAGATGTGAATTGCAGCAGGAAATGCCACTGTTAGACATTAGAAAACCTTACGTGGATGGAATATGAAATACTGCAAGTGATGTCCAAGAATGTTGTGGCTAAAAACTTCTTCCAAAGCAGAAGTTTTTAACTAATTAGATCACTATATGTCAGAAATTACACAGGTATAGCTGATTCTGCCTTGTAGCAGAGGACTGTAATTGATAACCTCTTGGGATCCTACATTTCTATTATATTGTTTTATGTTGTGGTTTAACCCAGCCGGCAGCTAAGAACCACACAGCCCTTCACTCACTCTCCTGCCTCCCCCTCTGGGGTGGGGGAGAGAAACAGGAAAATGAAGCCTGTGGGTTGGGATAGAGACAGTTTATTAAAACAGAAAAAAAAAAAAAAAAAAGTAATAATGATAATAGTACTACTAATAATAATGTGTACGAAACAAGTGATGCACAATGCAATTGCTCACCACCCACTGACCAATACCCAGCCTATCCCCAAGCAGCCGGCCCCCCCACCCTGGCTAGCCACCCCTATATATTGTTTAGCGTGACACCATATGGGATGGAATACCCCTTTGGCCAGTTTGGGTCAGCTGTCCTGGTTCTGTCCCCTCCCAGCTCCTGTTGCACCCCCTGCATGCCCGCTGGCAGGACAGAGCGAGAAGCTGAAAAGTCCTTGGCTTAGTGTAAGCACTGCTCTGTAACAATTAAACCATCAGTGTGTGTTATCAACACTATGCTCATCCTAATCCAAAACATAGCACCCTACCAGCTACTGAGGAAAATGAACTCCATCCTAGCTGAAACCAGGACAAAACAACAAGTTCACATAGAAAAGATAGCTCTTTGCAAGTGTTTTGTACCTCATTGAAGAAACAGAATAGCTTTTATTATTAAAGCTGAACTCATGGCCCCTGGTCTTCCATTACTTTTCTGTTTGTCTAAAATAGACCAGTTTTAAGAAAAGGTTCTTTTGTTTCCCAAGGAGGAGAGGTTTTCTGCAGCATGCTCTAAGAGGCAGGATGAGCAGAAGAGCCCATAGTCCACACAGGTCACAGGATGTTCTTAGCACAGCAGAGCTGTTACATTAAAAAAAGAGACTTCAGCCACAGCCAAGCAAGTGGTGAATAAGTGGGGGAAAATATATGTGCACATATGATGAGCACACATATGTTGGTATCTAGGGGCATCAAAGATTTAAGTTGAGCTTGGTACTCTGAACTCCTGGAGAAGCTCTCCAGGATCTCTGTAACTACATCATACAAGATGGACATCTAAGGGAAGATATGGGAAAAACATCAAACTCAGCAACTGAAAGGACCTCCTTTGAGTAGAATAAATTGAATAAATCTTTTTTTTTTTTTTAATTAATTAATTAATTAATTTAATCACAGCAGACTTCTGAAAACTCAACTCAAATATCAAATGGTCAACACAGGAAATACAAGGAAATAAGTGTTTCAGTGCAGAATACTGTTGTCAAAAGAAAACATGGAGATGACTTTCTCTTGTTTTCCATTGATAGACTTAAAGCACCATTAAGCTCTTTGTTGTTTTACTTGTTTAAAGAAGTTTACCCTGGTTAAGGTAGGATAGCACTTGCTGAACACTACTACACATTCATTTGAATTAATCTCATGACAAGCATGAGAAAGAATAGATTTACTTATTGTCTTTTGCTAAGACAAAGTACCAGAAAAGTATTATTGTTGCCAATGGAAACACTATCGAGGTGCATAACCATGCAAAAACATCCCTGTGTTGTCTCTAGCACAGACCAATAATTCTGGTCACTGTGATTTGCTTGACAGTTGCTGAATTTCTGCTGATGTGTTTGGCATTTGGTTGTAATTACCTATTCATCTGAATTAAAAGATTGATCACTGCACTCAGCAACTGATACAAAACAACATAAAAGAGATACATTAATACTGGAATTTTATGTAAGCATTGTTCCAGAGGGAAAAGAACATATGCAACAGGAAAATTGAGAAGACATCTGTCATGGTAGTCAAGCCTCTATCAAGCTTGATAATGATTATGAATCCATTACCATTGATATATTGCACAAAGCTGTGGGAATAGAAAGCTTTTCACACTACACAGAGAGTAATCAACATCCAACAGAAGTAGTCCCATCACACACACACCTGCTGCGTGCCTCACATCAGAATATGTTATTTGCAAAACTAAATGTTATTGGCATGGCAGAAGGAGACAGACAAATAATGAGATTCACTTATGAGCTATTTTATTCCTCTGCTAATGAGGTTTTCTAGTAACAAAACAAGCATTTGGTAACTTGTATGTATTCCTCTGAATGAGTTGACATACATAATTTAATCAATACATTTCAAATGCAGCTGAGTAATATTTCCAAAATGTTTCTTATGAGGATATTCCAACTGCTTGTAATAGCAAGACTTTTTTTTTTTTTTCCTATATATTTGTGGTTATACATTGCTCTTGTGCTGGTATACCATTTTTTAAAAAAAGGAAGAGCCGTGCAACTATGTGGGCATGGATGCATATTCTGCAAATCTGTGGCTGCAAAAATCTTATTTCAAATTAAGCAAAAAATTCCTTTATTTCAGCCATTTTCTTCCAGATTTGAACTCAAATGAAAATATATATGTAACAAGAATAGCCTATGTTTTGAAGACAAGAAAATGACTAGAAAATGAGTTCCTTTAATTTCAAGAAAAACAACGTGCTGTTCAGAATCTGTTTTTTTGCTAAAATCATATAAAACATGCATCTCAGATGGAGGATTTATGTACATGAACTGCAGTCTATGTTTTTCAAACAGTTCCAAAATTTGCCAAAATATGTTCACCCTGCATGAGAATACATACAGACACAGTCACATATGCATATACACAATCACAGACAGGATGTTTCAGCATATACATATATACACACACACATATCAATTTATATAAACAGAGTATGTATTGAGTATACACACGAATATATTATAAAATATATGCACATTTCAGCAAATATTTAGGTACTTTTTTCCTAACAAGTAGTCTGACTTTCCAGAGCTATATCATAAATGTAAGTGCCCTAAATCAAAGGATGTGATGATTTAATATTCTGGCTATAGACATTTTTAACACTTGAATCAACAAATTATCTTAGTACTACCATTTTATTGGTTTTATTTACATCACTAAAAATAAAGGGAGAGATATCAAGTATATCAAAGAAAATCAAAACAAAACATCTAGAATTTTAAATGATAAAATAAGTGATGAGATAGAAATAAACTTTTAAGAACTGATACTTTTTTTTTTTTTTAAATAGAGAAACATTGTGGTCAAATATACCATCTAAGATGAATTCCTATATTAAAGGTAAAAAAAAGTCTAAAGAATAATAAACAACTGAACTGGAGAACTGGTGTGACAGATAAGGGACAACACAGAAAACAACAACAACAAAAAACCACAATAGAACAAATGGCAAACCAAAAGTAGCTTAAATATTTCTTTCAGACATAGCAGAAGTCTGCTCTTGGAGTGAAAATGTACATATAAACATCAATTTTGCTGCAAATCACCATGGTCTAGCCAGGACGAGACAAAGCAAAAGCCATATAATTGTTGCTGCACTATAAAAAGAGACAAAAGTTATGTAACACAGAAAAGGAATCCTAATTTGGTCAATACGAGGAAAGTTAGGGTAGGGTTTTTTTGTTTGTTTGTTTCTTCACATCTTGTTTTCTTAACATAATTTGAGGAAAAACTGTGTATCAATCTCTGCAGGGTCTGTCTATTCCTGTAGCCATGCTCTGGAAATGGCTACTGAACTACGTCCTTTAGGTGGAGGTGCATCTGGTTTATAAATCATAAATGTCCTTAGTTCCTGGGCTGCCCAGAACTACCTAGGATAAAAAAGAACCATATATTTAAGAAACTTATTCAGGAAAATTCAGAAAATGTTTGCCAGCCTCATAGGCCCTGGGCAAGACTGGAAGACATCTGCCTCAAACCAGCACTTTTTGGGCAAGTTCATCTGTGCTGGCACTGAGAAGTGGTACAAGGGTTTTTAGTACTTCTCTGTTCATTTTCTTTTAGATACAATAAGCACTAATGTTGGTTATTAGTCTAGTTTAAACTATTGGTCTAGTTTAAAGTTATCCTATCTAAGACCGTGACATACTATCAAACGGGTGTTGTTAAGAAAAAACTGTACACACAAGGAGGGGTAGCAGCAGAAGCAGAAGAAAATGAGAAGTTGGTAAGGAAAAGTGAAGCAACAAAAAGTTGATTTGTTGTTCTTGTTCTTCCTGAAAAAGATGTTTGGTTGGGAAAATTTTGTGCTTATGAAAATGATTTAATGAAAATATAACACTCCCTGAAATTAAGTTTTGAAAAGTATCAGCTGCACACCAAAATGCATTTTTGAAACCTCTGTAACATATTGGAGAAATGTGTTAAGTAATTTCAGATCTCAGTTAGTACCTAGATCTAAATCTTGAGTAAAGGACTTAGACTCTGAAAGAAACAGTGGTGACTGGGAGGCTACACAACAGAACCAAAGATAAAATGAAAACTTTGGAGACAAAAGAAGGCATTTCTATGGTCTGCTTTACTAAACCACAAACTTACAGAAACATGTAGTAGTAAGGATGCACTGAAGAAATTAAGACAAAATCTGACAAGCACAACCAGACTGAAGTTGCAGGAAGCAGAATACACCTGGTGTGGAAAGTATCACTGCATGTACCCTATGGGCAGAACTGATGTATCTGCAAGAAACTAATGCAAATGTCTGTAGAAAAGATTGTCCTGTCTAAGGAAACAGAATAAGTTTCCATACATCTTCCACAGTGTCTGTAGCACACCCATCAACAGAGCATGGCTGCATGAACTTACAATTGAATTTTCTTCAGCAGTGATCAGTATTCATTAGTGGGAACTTTTCAGAAAAAGTTTGAGTAGATGGAATATAGATTGGGTAAGAATGGTAATCTTGTAACATATAGAAAAGTTTTTTGGGAAGGGTAGATATAAGTGTAACTGGGCTAGTGAGAGACTGGGAGAACCTACTTCAAAACAGCTATTGTTCCTAAAGTCCATTGGCACTTGCACCAACAAACTCAGAACATTGAGAGTTATTTCTCCTACTGCTCTTTGTTCAGCTACACATTTTTTTTTCCATATTGACCTAAGCAAGTCTTCTGATAAGTTCATGCACAAGCCCTTCATCATCACACAAAAAGTGTTACCGAGTCCACTCTACCCCATTCAGCATGGTGGTGAGGTATGGCCCTCATTGTGAGCTGTCCTGGGCACACTGAGCTTTAACTACCAAACTCTGCTGAGGACATCCTGTGGTGTGAGCTTTTGCCTCTTCGCAGCACAGCACTGGGCTATTGCTATGAACAAGCTCTCTTTGAGCTAGCATGTGGACCCCTTAAATCCCTCCAGACTCTGTACATATCCTCATAGAAACACACATTTGTAAGCAAGCTTCAGTGGCAGTGAGGAACAGACTGTTGTGCAAGCCAAGTTTTGGAAGCAGCAATAAGTCTCTTAAATCCTGCCTAGTCCTTTGGCAGGATTAAGTACCTTAAGTCCCTGCCTAGCATTAAGTGCTTCCAAGCTAGCTGGGTGAAATAAGTAGCAGTAAAAATCATTGGCTGCATTTTTCTTTGTTGTTGCTGCTGTTGTTTTAGAGAAATTGAGGTGGTTTGAGTTTTACAATGTGCTTCAGACAGAAAATATTTCCTTACTATTTACTTATTTTGAAATAGTAGGTTGTACTTAGATGATAATAAAATAAAATATTACATTTCAAATTTGAAACATTAGTTTTGAAATTCAGTTCACTAAAAATGTGTATATCTAACAGAAATCATTTGCCTCGCTAAGAAACATATATTTCAAATTTTCTGTTGAATGAAATTTGACGAAATTTGAGGGAAAATAACAAAACCAACAACTAGTAGTTTAGCCATGAATGCACCTTTCTGTCCTCAAAAGACCTGCTGTTGAATCAAAGTAGATGTTATTCATACATTCTTTCATGTACTTCAAAATTTGCCTACATAAAACTGTAATAGGACAGCACAGCCAAATGATTATTCCTCAGACCCTCTTGCTGCAGACATCATTGAAAACAAAATGCTGTTCATATAAATGTTTATGGAAAGTTAATTTAATAAAAGCAAAAATGCAGGTTCTTTTCTCCAGGCTAATTTTATTTGGAGATTCTGCTGCCTTTATTACTGAGGAGTACTGTAAACAGTTTGAGTAGTCTCGAAGAAATGAATGTGTCTATTCAACAATAAGTTTTTAATTAGCCTGAGTAACAGAGAGAATCTGGACCTTATGATTTTTTTTTTCACTCCATATCCATTTTATTATATCATGCTATTATTCATAGCTGTAAATTTTTTTCAATATTTATACAAGTGATGTCAAACCACGAACAGTCCAAGTTCATTGAAGTTAATGGAATCATTCCCATTTACTTCTATAGGATTTCAATTAGTCCTAATCTGCTATAAAGTATGTTAAAAACTAAATGTGTCTTTTCTTTGGAATAGAGGGAAAAAATAACATCTTTTTTTTTTCATGTACCAGGTGTGCTTGAACACATAGATAACCAAAATCATTGTACCTTCAGTCATTATCAACTGCATCTTTTTTTTTTTCTTTTTTTTTTTTCTTTTTTTTTTTTCTTTTGGTCACAGTCTTTATATGAACCTCCTTTCGTATGATGAAAGTACCATAAACAGATTTAGAGCTTTGTTTTCTTTGTATTCTCTCCAGCATACAGTGATTAACAAGAAATATTTTTCTTGAGAAGTTCACTTATTGAATGTGTTATCTGTAATAGATGGTGTTTTACTTAAAGCAGTATTGATGAAAAAGAGTCCTACAGATTATGTTATAAAGTACGGTCAGAGACTCGTGTACTTTCTCACAAAGGGGAATGTTAATGTATGCATTCTCAGAGTCTGATAATTATATTCATGACATAATTACCAAGAGAACTTGCCGAATTTCATTGTTGAATGCTTCTGTAGCTTTTCATGATTCACTTACTAAAGAAGTAAGCTCTTAGAAGAACATAAATATCAGATCCAACTTGTCCATTGAGTCTTTGAAGTAATTCTAAAGGTCAGGCTTTTATGTAGCTTGCTTCCTTAAAAAACAATTAAGTAAAATAAACAAGAGGTAAATACTCATTTTCAGTGCTTGTTTCATCAGAACTTTCAATGTGAGATGTAAGAAAGTAAATTAGTGTGTGGTCTGCTATTTGAAAATTGAGTAAAACAATCCCTTGCAGAAAATCACAACAGGTTTCAATTTAAAAGAAAAAAAGAAAAAAAAAAAAAAAAAAAAGAGCTTTTCTATGGACTTTTGGACCCTGTTATTAAATCTAATATAAAATGATAATCTTCTTTAGAATTCTAAAGATGAATATATAATACTGTAGCATGGACAGTGATGTCTACAATATCTAACCAAAAAAATAATTTCTACAGAACATTACTTATTTCATCCATTTAAAAAACATTGTTAGGTTATCTGGGAATTTGTTTTGACCATATTTATATGGTTCACCAAAAATACCATATGCTAAGAGCAGGATGAGGACCACGTGGCTTCTTGAATTCACTTCTCTGAAAAGATAGGAAAGCTTTTTACACAATATATACTAATATATCACTCAATTCAAAGAAAATCTAATAGATTCTATGAATAATTTTTATTTGAAGCAGCAATTCTGATATGAATTGATTTGAAACACAGCATGAAGATGAAAACACAGCATGAGGATGAGAGAGTGTTGGAACAGTTTGCCCAAAGATATGTAGAGTCTTCTTCTCTAAAGATACTCCATACCTGCCTGGAAGTGATCCTATGCAGTGTGCTCTAGGCAACCCTGCTTGAGCAGGGGGTTTGAACTACATCTCTCCAGAGGTTTCTTCCAACCTCAACCACTCTTGGACTGTAATTGTGACTATGAAGCAGTCTGTATTTATTACTCCAGTTAAATAAATATTTTTGAAGGACTGCCAACATCTTTAAAACTATTGCCCTGAATTCTGAGATTGGCACTGTGTAATTCATACTTTGCTGGAGCTTCTGCTTTCTGAAAATCTGCACAGTGAATTACATATAGTTGTTTTTTTCCTGTTTTTCTCTTCCCTAATAACTGTGAACTCATCAAAATGAAACTCTTTCTTTCTTTCTTTCTTTCTTTCTTTCTTTCTTTCTTTCTTTCTTTCTTTCTTTCTTTCTTTCTTTCTTTCTTTCTTTCTTTCTATCATCTATCTTTCTATCTATCTATCTATCTATCTTTCTATCTATCTTTCTATCTATCTATCATCTATCATTTTCTGTAAGACTGTGTAGATGTCATCGAGCTTATTGTCTTGTTCATTTCTCTGACTTTTGTATGATTTGAGGTCTCAAAAACCCAGGCTTGATTTGTGAAGGGTTGACCAGGGCTCCCAGGTATCCCAAAATGCCTCTGGTAGCCGTGGCCAGGTCTCAGGTAGAGGCCATATAAGCAGGCAACTCATTGTAGTTGCTCTCTCCTACTCACAGTGTTAAACTCAATTGCAAACTTTTTCCCTATGGGCTTGGAAAATAGATTGTTGTGCTGGTTTGGGATAATGCAGGCCCTGTGAACTCTCCTTTGTGTGTAGCCCAGTATTTTATCTCTAATAATAACTATCCTCTATGAAAATAGGGCAGAATAAACTCTTCCTTTGACTTGCTGGTCCTCCTGTAATGTTTTCCCTGGCACAATAAATGTATCTGGGGAAAAAAAATAGTAACCATAAACAGAAGCCTAAGGAAGACTAAAAATAGATATACGATACTTCTCCTTAACAGTTTTCCCATCTCCAGTCACTTTCAGCTAAGGACATTTCCTGAGCCTACTATAATTTGTATATTTGCTAGCCCACAAAATCTCTCTTTCAAGTCTAGACCCCCTTTGAACTGTATTAAAATTTTTGCACCCACAAAACCCTTTGATGAGAAAGTGAATAGAGTGCCTGTCCATTGTCTGAAAAGTCACCTCCTTTTGTTTGTTTTGAATCTGTTTTCTGCTAGATCCATTTGATGGTCAGTAGCTTTTGACTGGGAGGGATGATGAACAGTCAACTTCCCTCCACCCTCTCAGTGCTATGCATATTTTGGTTGACTCCATCATTTCTCTTTTAAGCTACTGTTTTCCCAGGCTAAAAGGTCCTCGTCTATTCCTGTTTTGTAAGCAACTCCATATCTCCCTTCCCAGAACTTCTCCATTCCCCCTTTTAATGACCCTTCCAGTGTTGTGTCCTTCTAGAATTGCCTGGTAGGATTTTAATTTTTGGCTGTCCTTTTTGTTTTCTTTTAAACAAACTCTCTCATATTTACATGGTTCACCTTGAAGTGGAACATGGCTGCAGAGGATCTGTAGGGACCCTGTTGTAGATGTGACCTCATGCCTACAGTTACAGAGGAGCACTTCCAAAAATTATTTTATTTTAACTTTATTTTATTTTAACCAGATCTTGGACATATCTCAGCATCAAGTCAAGGATGCTACTTCCTTGTGTGTTCTCTGGCCAACGTCTCAATCAGTAATCACAGAGAGCACCTAAACATTTAATCTCTGTTTCATACTTCCGTGCAACATTTCCTTGGTTAGGATGTGAGTAATTGAAGTAATCCAATAAAGTTGTTTTTTCTACCCTTGCTGCCTCTTTGACCTGATTTGTCTCCACACGTTACAGTCAGTGTTGCCATCTTGGTTTGGCTGTCAACGATATAGACCCAGCATTATATCCCTCTATTTAGGCCTTGGATTTCAATCCATATAGATTCTGTGATCCATGCAGATGAATCCATACAGATTCCATCGAAGCAACTAGGGTGTTAATTTGATTTGATTCTAAGCTCTCCTTAGCATATAGCACGAATTTCATACTGTCACAGTTCACTCCAGCTTTCGTAATACAGTGTCCTGTTGACTGCTTTCCCCCCACCAAGTTTTATCTGACCAGTGCTTTCACTGTAAGTCAAACATCCTATTGCCTTGACTTCTACCATTTGTGTAGAGGTGGCCATAGTATTGTTATGATTTCCTTCTTGGTGTTGCATTTAAATGACTGTTTTCCATTTCCTATTTCCAGAGTTTCTGAGTTGCTAGGGGCCTGAGTGGGACAGAACTAGGCTAAAAAAACAGTATATTTGGGCAATCAGTTTACTCTGATGTGAACATATTCCCCGGCAAACCTGAACAGGAGTCTACCTGACTAGATACATCCAGGCTTCCTGCCACAAGTCTAGGAGTTTGCAAAGCTGAGTAACCCTGGCAGTGAGCAAAGCACCTGATTCAATTTAAAATAACTGACTGCACAATCACAATTAAGATGTGCAATTTAGCATAAAATAAGGCAAACTAGTATAGAATAGCTGACTTGAATTTGTAATGGGATCATAGAAGGAATTAATTCCCCCTAAGAAAAAAGTACACTTAGAGAACAACTAAGCAAAAAAATGTAAAAGGTAAAGAATTTGAAAGACTTCCAGAGAAACTCTGGGTGACCGAAAAATGTTAGTGGAGGTTAACAAGAAAATATGAATAGTTCAATACACAGGATTTATTGGTGCCCAAGGACCTTTTTTTTTTTTTTTTTCCTATAGCAACCGTCTTGCACTGTCAATACATGACAACACTATAACAGAGAATTTCCCCACTTCCAATCATAAATCCCATTAATCAGGTGCACATCATTCAAACAGAGGAACAGGGAAAACAAGGGAATCTATACACATTTGCCATATAAACAGATTTTTTTTTTTTTTTTTAGGGCTACTGAACCAGGGGAAAAACATTGACAGAGAAATAGACCAAGGGCTGCTCTCAACTAGCTTAAAACAGAAAACAAACAGGTTGCACATATCATAGAATATCCTCTTGGAGGAGATCCAAATTATAGAGATAATGATGTGAGAAAATATGAAGATATTGGGTGCTATAGTATATATATACCAAATAGTATCTCTTTTAGAGAATATTGGTATGTCCAGGATTTAATTACAAAACTAGTCAAAGTAAATGCTTACACGTAAACTTGTAGGCATAGGAAATTAACTACATCAGGGAGAAGAGTATTTCCCTTTCTGCTTGGCATGGAAACTTGCCTACAGTGCAGCCTTGTGTAGTAGCTAAGCAGGCTGATCAAGAACCGCAGGTAGAATCCTGAAGTTCATAATCAATTTGCAATGAATGAGATTTTACCTGAACTCAGGGGCCCTTCTGCCTGAATATGCACATCTCAGTTTTGCTTATGGAGAAGATTTTAGTGCTAGAGATGCTAAGAACTCTTTTATTTATTTATTTAATTTATTTATTTATTTATTTTTTATTTATTTATTTATTTATTTTTTCCTGGTGTGACATAAGAGGAATGCCCCCTCAGTCCTGGCCTCCAACCCCAAAAATGTCCTCCTTCCCAACCCATTGTTTTGTGTCTGGTTTCTATCCATTATTGTTCTAGGGTGACAACAGTTGTGAATGAGATATACAGGAGTGGTCAGGGTTTGCTTAGCTCTGTCCTCACTGTGGTTAGCATGACCTTTACTGCTGATTTCAGCAGAACAAAGTTAAGTCAACAATGAACTTTTGAAAATTTAGGATTTTTGAAAATCCAAGTTTACAATGGAATGGACACCTGCCAAGCTTCCTAGATGCTGCAGCTCATTCTTCGGGAGTAAAATGAGCAACTGTTTTTGCTAATTGTCTTTCCTAAGGGCTTAATTCCCAAGAGCAATTTTCATGCCAATTTCCGTGCAGGGGTAAATAAGCTTCATGTCATGGGTGAAGGGAAAGGAAAAAGGCTGAGGTTCCTGTTGAGATAAAACACATTGCATAAAACACTGTGGGACTCCAGACTGGCAAAAAAACACACTCCCAGCTCTGCACAATGACACAGATTTACTACCATGCATTGATGCCTAGATAGGAACAGCTTTGTCAGCAAGAAGTCAGGTCATAAATCATGAATCAACATAATGCCAGCTTTAGCCTAGCAGCAATAGTGAACGAGACTCAAGGCAGGGATGTTGTACTTCAACATGGAGAACAGAAGAAAGACAGGAGTTCACCGGAAGATGTGGCAGAGCAGATTAATCTATGTACTCAGTCTTCTGAGCAGGAACAGTGGAAATGTAGGGTATGCTCTTCCAAGGAATGATGGGGGTGTTTTGGCCAAGGATTGGCCACATGACATATATTGAATATCTTACTGGTACCATTTTCTACAAACAATATTTCAGCTGATCAGTGCTCACATTAGTAGGGTTAACAGGGTTAACAGAGATGTGGCTGTCAAGTGCACTAAGGATAGAACAGCCTGCCAAAATTGTACAGTCTTTGCTGAAGATGAAAATATCATAGATATTCTTGATCTTACCATAGGTCAGGTAGGTGGAATAAAGGACATGTGATGTCCTTTCCAGCCCTGTTTTATTTCTTTCTTTACCGAAAATTTCTGCTTAATATCCACTTCAATCTCCTTTGGTGCCTTTTGGTAAATCTGTATTATCGGCATTCCATTATCTTACTTTTTCACCTGCAAGTTCCATGCAAAGGGAAAGAGAACATGGAAATACAGAAATATAGGTAGTAAGGGGGAAAGTCATTAAGATATAAGAATTACCGTAATAAATCTTAGGCAATCTTGGTGAAGTGAGAAAAAGGGGTGTTTTCATGGGGTGATGACAGGTTATTACAGAGATTTTTTTTTTAGATTTAAAGAAAAAACAGAGAAACAAAGTTTGTTTTCCTGCAGGTTAGCTAACCAAAACAGGAAGAAGAAGTAAAACAAAGCAGAAGAAGATACAGAAATGAAGCAGCTGCAATCTATTGATTTTAAACTCTCTTCTCTGACTGCTATTTAGGTAACTGGATAGAAGATATGTTTTTTCCTCATTATGCTGAATTCATGGGGACTGTACACAATAGTCCTTCATCTGCCTAAGTCTTAGGCAAAATATTCAATTCAATTTTCATGGAAAGATATAAGCTAGTATTTCACAAAGTGATATGCTTTATCTGGAAAAGCCTGAATTTCAAGTTTTGCCTAATCCTTAGCATATCAGATCATGACAGGCAGTGAGTGGCCTAACATGTTATGCTCTGATCCCTCCTGGGAACTGAAAACTAATTCTTTTCTAATGTTTTGAATGATCTAGGAATTACAGCAAAATTTTACTAGAAGATATCTGTTAGACTTCAGATGTTACACAAGAACATAGGACCAGTGCATGCAGAATTAAATCATTAGAGTGCACAAGAACTTTAATTTGAACTTTGCCTGCAAGGTTAAAGCGAAATGTAGCCATGACAAAAACAAACAAACAAACAAAAAAACAACCAACCAACCAACCACCACCACCAAAAAAAAAAAAATACAAAAAAAACCCAAACCCAACACATCAGAAATCTTTTACGCAAGTAGTTTTTTTTTTAGGCAAGATAGGGAATCACTGACCCTGATATCATGAAGATTGGGATAGTTCAGATAATTTACATTTACAGATTTATTGCCTCCAAAGTAACCTCAGTAACAGATTTCCTCTCTAAGCAGCAGTGTTACACTCAAAGCAAATAATGTCTTATCTGAGGGAAAAGGCTTTTTGGTCTGAGTAGGCTCCAGTTATTAGTGTAGCAGATGCAGAGAGCAGGCTGCTCTGGTGAGAGATGGGACAGATAGATATACTGATATAGCTAACTTCTATTTCCAGTCCCAACAGGAGGTGGGATTTAGAGAAATGTGGTATCTCCCACTTACAAAACACCTTCAAATCATCATTAACATGTCCTCTTCCTCTTCTTTAATAGAAATAATACATGGAAGCTTTAGCCTTCAGGAGATTTCTGATCCAAATCCCCAGCAAATTTAAGCAGCTTTTGTGCAAATTTAAACATGGAAGCTCGGTAGGTTAGATGGATAGCAACACATAAAGTTTTTTTCTGTCATTCAAGCAAAGCCTCATGAAGGTGACAATACGTTTCCCTATCAAGTGATAGATACTTTTTGAGACCTTTGTCTTTGAATTTGTATATTACATTTTGTAATAGATTGTTTTTAATAAATACTGTTATACTACTTGTACGATTAAATACTGTTATATTACTTGTACCATAAAGTTACACTCGTTAAGAAGAGGGAAATATTTACACATTGATTGTGCTGAAGATAAAAGGAAAAGAGTAACAGAGAGGTTGTACTGTGACACCCTCTATATACATGCTGTTCCACACACTTGCCAGATATTTTTCACTGGTTTTATTCAGGCCAGGATTTCATCTCAAGTTCATCTCTGACAATAAGGAAAGCTAACTAACTACATATAAAACACTGGCTTGTGTTCCTATACAAGCCTCCTGAGAACAGAGGAGGACTCAAAGCACATCTGAGGGTTTGGCAACCCCTAACCGCTGAAACTGCATTACCCAATGGAGTATGAAATCTTAACTTTCTGCATTTTGCTAAGAACAGATAAGCTCTGTGCTATTCTTTTTCTTCTTTACAGTTACTGTTTCTGAGCTCCAACTTTCCCTCTTTCTTCCATCTCCCACAATCTTTATACAAACAAGGCTACTCACAGAGGCTAAAATTAAACTAGCAGTCTCCTCTTCTTAAGATTTAGTAGCATTTAAGCTTTAAAGATTCCTTTGTTGTAAAAGAGGTATGTCAGGGATAATGAAATGGAATGAATAGAAAATAGCCCTGAAGTATGAAACCATCCACAATGTGCACCAGCAGGTTGCTCTAGAAATGCTGATGTGAACTAGGAAAAGTCATTGGCTATATGACATGCAATTTAAATCAATGTCCTTTGAGAAGCAGAAAGTAATTAAAGGAGAACAGGCCTACAAAGCCTCAGTCACTTGGAAAGCAGTTTCAGTCACTGCTGACATTAAACAACATCACTCCTACTGAGTCCAAGGTATGTTTATCATTGTTTCATTACTTGCCCAAATTCACTTTCTGTTATCCTGGCATCCCAGAACTAGAAACCTGTTAATGCAATTGGAAGAGAAAAATAAAAGGAATGAAAGTCAAAAATAATAATAATAAAAAAAAACAAATTCTAAATATCTGTTTTATTTGAGTTAATAATAAAATTACACGTGTCTAAAAAATGAAACAATTTATATTACCAAATATTGCTATACATTTTTCATAAAAGATATTAGCTGCAACATTCTTTTTCAACATGCTTCAATAATGACAGCCTTCTTTACGAAAATGAAATCAATGATTACACAAAAATTGCTCGGAGAAGCTGCCAAAAACTTTTTTTTTTTTTTTTCAGAAATAGAGGCTTGGGAAGGTTTTCATAAATGCTTATGGTACAACACTTCTAAGCATTAAGGAGCAGTTTCTGAAACACTTTTATGAATCTATATTATAATTTTGAGAAGTATTCCTTTACACTTCTTTCAGTCCTCTCCTTATTGCTGACATGAACACACAATGATGCTTTAACAGCTGAAGAACTGTGTCTTGTTTGTTTGATTGTTTGTACTTGTTTGTTTTTAGTTGTTTGTTTTTATAATAACTTCATTGAATGAGTTTTTGTGTTTGGAGGATAGATGAAGATGAATCCTTTAAATCATTCATATTCCACCTTCAACTTGAAATTAGACAGCAACAGATCCAAACAATTCTTGAATAAATGTTTTGAGCTCCAGGGCTCAGCACTGAACCAAAACGTCACACCCCCGCCTATTTCCATATAAAACACAAAATGTAAATACAGGAATATGAAGCTTTAGAATATAAAATATCAATTGGCTGCTCAGGGGAGAGGGGAAGAAATACATAATAACACTAAGAATATCACAAGATTAAAAATCAGGGTATCCGAAGACTTTACACACAATTAGAAAAGAAAAGGTAATGTAGACCATTGACTGAAGAATACATGCACTTGTGAAGTGCATTTTCTCCTCAAATTATATTATCTTCAAGCAGAATGTTGGGAGTGTTTTAAACCATACTAGGAAAAAAGTGAGCAGAGATTTCATAAGATTCTACATTTCATGGTGGTGGTAAATCACATGAATATAGTTCCCAGAAAGATATTTATAGCATTAGATGAAAACTACAATAATTCTGCTTATTTTAAAGTTATTTTAAGAGCTAACACAGTTTACAGCAGTAGAGGGAACAGGGAGACACTTTCACAGAGGAAAGAAAATGTCTGAGAACACCATCCATAAAACTCAGACGCCAGCACTTGTCCCGTTCATTATGTCTTGTTCATTTATTTATAAAAACATATGCCAATTGCTTAAGACCATGAGTACAGTTACATGCAAGATAAATCATGTCTCATGAAAATAAAAGCAATATAAAAATTGCCTTTCTACTCTTTCCCTTTTGAGTAGTGATGCAGTCTCAAGAAATTGAAGCAGTCTTGACTGAGATGCACGTTATATTTCAAGTAGCACTGCTTGAAATCATTAATCTTGGAAGAGATTACTGAGCAGCTATTGTTTTCTAGTATGTGTAGAAAGACACAGGTTGTCACTGCTATATACCTGCCTATAACTTATCAAAGACTTTAAACAAGTATTTGGTATTTCTTGCTCATGTCATTTTCTAATATGTTAAACCAAAGTGTTAGCGTGTTATAAATAGGAATAACCAGGGCAAATAGTGAGAGTTCTTCCTCACAACACAAACTTTGAATGATGACGATGTTCTGATGATGAACTGTTTAGAACTGCAATTGGAAATGTACACTCCCACACCTATAAAGTAAGTTCATCAATTCTTCAAGAGGACAACATCTTTTCTTTCTAAAACGAACACGTGAAAACCAGGCCCATTTGAGTCAACAATGCTTTAGTTAATTATTTTGTCAGAGCCAGATGTAAAGCCTTCTCTTGCTTCCTTTAATCAAAGACATGTGATGTTCTGGAAGAGATCAAAGTCCATATGAGCAGTATTTACTGATGCTGATTTTTCTGATTTGTTGCTGTAATTGGAAACTCATTAAAATGTAATGATTTTAGAAAGCATTTTACTGGCAGTCACTTTACTTCTCCATGTAATACAGTTTTCCCTATGCCTGTGTGCATATGTAGTTGATATAAAGTTAATTAAGGGACATGTAGATGTACAACAAAATTCAACTGATGAATAGTAGCTATTTAAAGCTACATGGTATGACCAGTTGAAGAGAGACTTGAAGAAAAATTTGGCTAGATAGTTATCTCAGAACACATTTTATTTTTGTGGTGAGCCACAATCTATAACCAGTTGATTGGCTTTAAAAACAGATCCAGAATAAAAAAACTACTTTAATTGCACTAATTTTACTCTCATCAGATTAAAAAAAAAAAAAAAGAAAAAGAAAAAAAAGAAAAAAGTATAAATTATCCCCATCGATCTGATACTCAGAAAAACTTCCTTCTGTTATTTTGACACTAGAGCGCTAAAACTCAGCTAGTGCAAACTGAAGATATCTACAGGATTCAGTGGTGCTGTCTGTTGCAGCTGAGGTTTCAATCCAGCAAGTTCATAGAAAATTCACTGTGACTGCATACATTATTGCTCTAATCTACCTTTGTTATTAACTTGATGAATTCTTTATCATCAAATTAAAGCATAAAGTACTTCAGTATTTCTTCTCAGATGTTCACAGATATGCAACACAGAATAACTCAGCCTTAGAAAATACTACTTTACACAATTTTTAAAATGTGAGCCGTTTGAGTGATTTGTACATAAAATCTCACTGTTGTCTAACCTCTCAACTATGTCATTGACTCTCTCAGCAAAATGCCAGTATCTATTTCAATGGTTAAAGGCATACTGGAAAGAAAAGCATAGCAAGTTGCATTACACATACAAGCAAGAAAAACACACATCATGGTGGTTAAATAAAACCTTAAAGAATGAAGGCCTGTCTTTTCTCTAAGTGCTAGCTATAGCCTTTCAAGACATACACAGAAAGAGGCAAAGAGAATTTTTTCTTCCCATTTATGTAAAAGGTATAAGCATCAGAAAATAACATGGCTACCATAACACTATTTTGCAGAACAAAATCAAGGAAATTTAAATAATTTCTAAGACTAACAGGGACTTTATTGTTGGTTTATTAGGAAACTAAGTGGCCTAGACTCTTCCTCTGCCAAGGAGCAATTGGGACATCAGGTCAAAGGCTTAATTAACTTTTTATGTGAATTACTCAACAGTAAAAATCAGTTAGCCTGCTCAGGAAAGAAGTTTTGTAAGTCAGTCAGGAAAGCACTTAGCTTGAAAAAAACTTAAAAACCTCCATGAATAAAAATAAAACAAACAAAACAAACAAACAAACAAACAAACAAAAAAAACAAAAAAAACCACCCTGAGATGTAGTTGTGCCCGCCTTATAATTTAAGGAGCTAAGCACAATAAATATTCCAACTTTTTTACTCTTCCTTGACACTAATCTTGACTTTGATGCCTGTGTCTTACCATCACAAAGAAATGATCTAATCATAAGAAGAGGAGGCAAGCCCACATGGACACATGATGTATACCATGATCATGAAGCTGAAAGAAATGTCTCAGATTCGTCACTGAAATTCATTTTCATGCTGTCAGACAAAAAAAAAAAAAAAAAATTCTAACAGACTCCACACTAATCTCTTTAAAATAAACAAAAAATTATACTGAAAAATCTTATGGATTCTGTTCTCCTGAGACCCCACCTGGAATACTGCATCCAGCTCTGTGCCCTCAGCCAGAGAAAGATGTGGACCTCTTAGAACTGTTCCAGTGGAGGGTTACAAACATGATCAGAGGGATGGAACACTTCTCCTATTGAAGAAAGGCTGACAGAGTTGTGAGTTGTTCAGCCTGGAGAAGAGAAGGCTACAACCTTATTGCTGCCTTTCAAACTTAAAGTGGGCTAACAAGAAAGATGGAGAGAGACTTTTTACCAGGGCCTCCTGTTGTGAAAGGACAAGGGGTCATGGTTTTAAACTAAAAGGGGGTATAATATATATAAAATATATATTATATAATGTAGTCCTCAAAAAATAGTGAAAAGGAGCAATGAAAAGGAGCAATAAACTTCTATTTTGTCTTGCAAGCTGGGTTTTGCTGCTCTCATCCACCAAACACCTTTTGATTCCTTATCAAAAGCATTGAATGGCAGCTTCTCCAAGCAAGATGTCTTACCTGGACTTCTAAAGTCAACAGCTTTCATTGTTGTTGATTTGTGATGTCCAATACTGCTTACACAGGCAACAGAGTTGAATTTGTGAGCCAGATTCCATCGAGGTTTCACTGCTAATATAGGGTTAAAGCCTAATCCAAATTTATACCCTCATAAACAAGATGACATTTTGGCACCAGCTCTTGCTTTCTTGTTTATGAAGTGTCCCTGTGTTACTACAATAGTTTGACAGTTTACAGTAATAGCAGATCAATTTCAGATAGTTTAAACCCACACGTGAATGTGATGCAGATATACCAAATCTTTGTGGTTTTGATTCCAACTCATAATACTTTTCTTTTAAAGGTTTTATTTAAATGGTCTCAATAGTAAGGGGACATTTATGCACACGCAATGTAAAATATTTGTGGATGTCTATGGAAAAGTTTAATGTTCTCTTTGCATTTAAAAAAAAATAGGATAAAACATATACATATATATATAAAATTAAGAGTAAGCATCTTACTAAGTGAACTTCGCAGTTATGCCATAATATATGATTTTGAGGGTATCATCTCTTGGAAAAGGAAGACCATTTATATTGCTGTTTCTGTATCTTGACTTCATTGGCAGGCTGAAAAAGAACAGCAGATGGTTTTCAGGAGAAAAAAAAAAAGACATTTAATTAATGAATATTTTTAACTGCTAGCACACCCAAAAATGCAAATAACATTTCTGATTTATAAATGTAATGAAGTATTATTAATTCTATGTTTAGAAGTGTTCTCCCACATAGAGTCTCTATTTTAAGTCAAATTCATTATTTCAGCAAGAAAGATTTAGATGAATTTCACGTCTGAGAACACAGGGATTACTAGAACAGACCAAATGCAATACAGTCTCAGTGTATCCAGCTCCTGACCTACATATGGCTATTGTGCTAGTTGTTACTGGGTTTCTTTTTCACAGATTTCAATTCTGTTGGTAGCATACTGTCCTCTGAGGATTAATATTTTACCAAGGAATAAATTTCTACTTGAGACTGAATATCAAATTCAACTCCAAATTTTGAATTTTAGACTTGGCAGAAGCATGTAATAGGAAGATTCTATATATTGATATTACAATCATTCCTTGATGATGAGATTTTTTATACTTTCATTGCTATTACAGAATCACAGAATCATCTAGGTTGGAAGAGACCTCCAAGATCACTCAGTCCAACCTCTGACCTAACACTAACAAGTCCTCCACTAAACCATATCGCTAAGCTCTACATCTAAACGTCTTTTAAAGACCTCCAGGGATGGTGACTCCACCACCTCCCTGGGCAGCCCATTCCAATGCTTAATAACCCTTTCGGTAAAGAAGTACTTCCTAACATCCAACCTAAAACTCCCCTGTCGCAACTTTCGCCCATTCCCCCTCATCCTGTCACCAGGCACATGGGAGAATAGACTAACCCCCACCTTGCTACAGCCTCCTTGAAGGTATCTGTAGAGTGCAATAAGGTCGCCCCTGAGCCTCCTCTTCTCCAGGCTGAACAATCCCAGCTCCCTCAGCCGCTCCTCGTAAGACTTGTTCTCCAGACCCCTCATCAGCTTCGTTGCCCTTCTTTGGACTCGTTCGAGCACCTCGATGTCCTTCTTGTAGCGAGGGGCCCAAAACTGAACACAGTACTCGAGGTGCGGCCTCACCAGAGCCGAGTACAGGGGGACAATCACTTCCCTAGACCTGCTGGCCACACTGTTTCTTATGCAAGCCAGGATGCTGTTGGCCTTCTTGGCCACCTGAGCACACTGCTGGCTCATATTCAGCTGACTATCAACCAATACTCCCAGGTCCTTCTCTGCCAGGCAGCTTTCTAACCACTCATCTCCCCATCTCCCAGCCTGTAGCTCTGCTTGGGGTTGTTGTGCCCCAGGTAACCTGATCTACAGTTCCTTTTTTTTTTTTTTTCCAAAATCTAAGTATGATTTTCATGAAACATTTGAAAATATTGAGGTGAGTACTGTAGGTACATATGTCTAAGACAAATATTGCTTTTCAATATATGTGCAAAATGTGGCCATCTTGATTCCAGATGCTATAATTTTATCTTGTGATCTTATATATTCAATTAATATTTTCCTTTATAAGGCAAGGCCTTATTATATTGAATATTATATTGAAGTGTTTTTGTTTGTTTGTTTGTTTTTCTTCCTCCTTTTTTTTTTATTTTTTATTGTCTTTCTTCTTAAAGGCAACCTCTTAACACGCCACTATGGACGCTCCGTATTTCTAACGATCACCTGAGGTAAGCTCCAGCATGGGTAGCAAAGTGGGTAAGCAGGAATGGGAAAAGCTCTCCTTGTCTGCAGACTTTAGACCAGCACTGACCAAAGAAATCTGGCAGCATTAGTTTCCACCAAATGTGGAAAAACAAAGGAATCATATCTGCTGGAGATCAACAAAGTCCCTTTGGGAAGCACAGGATTTCTGGTAATCATCAAAACATATATTTTTGCTTTAAGACAGCTCACAAACATCTCCAATGTTATTGTAAAATCCTATTGGGAGCAATAGACTATTACCAGGAAGCAGAATAAATAAGGATACTTATGGGCACAGTTAAAAATATAATCCTGTCTAGCTACCTCTCTGATAACCACAGAGTTAGCGCCCGTTTATACTGTTCTGTAAAACAACTACTTTATTTTTACTAACTCACTGTAAAATAAAATCCACTAAAAACCACTAAGAGCCTATCTTCCAAAGCAGTGAAGACAATGTGATCCATTGGTCAGTTCTCCTTACAAGTGGAAACACGTGGAATAAAGTCAAAGAGGGTAAACTGTGAAGCTGGTCACGATCAAAGGCAATAAAAGGGAAAATGAAAGTTTTACAAATGCAAAAATGAGAAAAGAAAATCTAGACCCACCACTGAATCAAGAAAGAGGAAAACCAATTTATGATCCAGGGAGTGTTGAGACATTTAATGCTACATTTTAATTTTTTTTAATTCTTATTTTTATTTTATTTTATCTTCAAAATGAGGCATTCCTATAAACTGGTATAATATGGTTTAGCTGTGAGCATCAATTTAAGTAAGGCAATAATATGAATAGAGTAGGCAGTTCTTGGTGTTAGTTAATCAGAATCCTGTGTTAGAGCACATGGCCAGCAGTGATAATACTTTAATAGAAACAACTAAACTAATAAACATTCAAGAGTTTACAGAAAAGAAACCTGTGTTTGCCAAAGAGCTTTAAATCCAAGTGTTTTGTAGAATGCTACATTTTATCTTAAATCTCAAGAACAATTATTCTTATTCAGGATTAAATTATGAAAGAAATAATGTCTAGGATAGTCAGATTTTTCAGACTAAAGTTTCTTATGAAATCCACTTCAGAAATACAGCAAAATACTATTTCAACAACTAAGAACTGTCTTTGAGATCTCACACAGATGAGATTTGAAGGGATTAAAAAAAAAAAAAAGTAAATAAAATACATATCTATAAAAAAAAAGTACATATATACAAGAAAGGTTGAGGGAATCCAAGACAGGCATTTTAAATATGATGTCCAGGGGAAAAAATGTAAAGAAAATAAAAAAATATATTAAGTACTCATTTTATAAGATTCCAGAGCATATGTGGTGATTCAGAATATCCAGTTTAGGTTTGCTAAGAAAGAAGACAGAAGTTTTTACTTGTTTCTGCTTTTTCAGGTCAACATTACTTCAAATATGTTCAGAATGCTTTTGCCTGAGCTTCTTTCCCTTCCACTCTACCAAAATGATGAAGTTCATATTGCTTTACTTTTATAGATATTTTTGGTATTAATCTTCCTTTTATCTTACTGGCTTGTGTTATTTTAGAACTTGTTGTTGTTGTTGTTGTTGTTGTTAGAACTGTTTTGTTAGAACCAAATGGGTTCTGCTAAATAAATGTTTTGCATTACCAATATCATGGTGTTCCAGTTGTTCAGCCAATCCCAGTTTTCTTTGTAAATAGTGCTGTTCATTCAGCTCACACTATTGAGATGAAGAGCTTTTTCCTTTTTATGTATTTTTATGCAACATATTCTTTTTCTTTAAATGATATATGGATTATAGTGGTCAATTCTTAGGTAATTGCTTTATGAATAAGAGCAAAATTGCTCGTGCTTGTAGTCACTGATAAGATAAAAGGTTGTTATGAGAGGAGAATGCCAATGTTTTCACAGCTTATATCATTGCTATAGAAGCAGTTTTCTGTTTGTTTGGGTGCTTATGTTTTTAAAAGCTTAGGTTTCTTCAGAATTAAATCTCGATTCTGAGTGCTGTATGCTTCCATTGGCTGCTTTGCTTTTCACAACTACATTGCTTTGGTACTTGTGAAAATATTAAAATAGTGCTGGAAATAGATAGTGTGGTTTGTGTTCAATAAGGAGAGGCACAGAAATTATATGTGCTACTTGATGGAATTCAATGGTTTCACCGTAAAAGGAAATCTGTACAAATGTATCTTTCAGTTTCAATCCACAGAGAAGTGGTATCCATACGATAAATTATCACAGCTTTTAACCTCTCATCTGTGTTCTGCACTAATCTATTTCTGCAGGGAAGGAGGGAATGCATCGAATATTCACCAGTCTGGAACAGTTTCAAATGGAAGACATTAAGATATTGTTTGGGGTACTGGTCAAGCAATAGTCCTGAAGCACAGGGAAACTTTAAAATCTATTGGTAGATTTTTTGTTTACTCTTCAGCAATCTTTTTTTTGCTTGATTCAATAGCTTCTGGACATACTGTTGTTCAGCAAATCTGTTCTGTATTTAATTGGAATTTATGCAATATTCCTATTTTGCACGGTGCAAAAATCAGGATACTCTCTAGAAATAAGTAATTCTAAAACACTTTCAGTATGTATACCATTTATAACAGCTACAGATTTCTCATCTCTCAGGAAAACATTACACAGAGTTCAAGTCAAGGAGTTCAAGTGTAGCTATTTTATATTTTCCTTCCAACATCTGTATCAAAAGAAGGTTGTTTTGTCGCTATATACATCACGAGAGCTGGAATACCTGTGAGAGAATTGCAAGAGTATCTGTTAAACCAATGCATGTCTGACTCATGTTGGTGCAGAGGCTGATTTGTATATGCCTGTATACAAATAAGGGTGAAATGAAATGCAGAATTGCAAGACCACAACCCTGCATTCTGCTTTTACAGGCTGGGTTTGAACGCCTGCACGTTCTTGCCCACCGCTTTTGGAAAAATCTCACTTAACTGACTTATGTTGCAACAGCATTGTCATTTCACTTTTTGGATGACTAATGTGTTAAAAGGAATACAAATAGCATAGATTGCTGAAAAATAAATTGAATTTTTATTGCCAAATTTTCTCTCCAGTTGCTTTACCAGCTTTACAATCTTTAGGTTATTCTGGATGTTCTGAGATACTCACATAGTCAAGTTACTAATACTTTTACCCACTCCCTCTGATTGAGTAGACCATCCTACCAAAATATATTTCTGCCTTGTAACTGCCCCCTCTTCTTCCCTTGTGCTGTCTTTGGAAATGCCTAAACACATGAACAAAAGATGGGCCTAGAAGATGCCATAGACCAAACTATGCCCTTCACTATGGTTTTAGTTTCATTGCTATGTTTTTTTGTGGTATACACCTGTCACAAGCTGCTGCTTGAAAATAGCAAAGTGTCCATAGGTGTTTCTATTCTTACAGACGTACAATATGTTTTCTACTAGAGGTTGCTATTTTGTGGGATTTCAAAATTACTCTGAACATTACATCTTCTTAATACTGGATTATGAGAATTCTTTAATCTGTAGTTCACTCAAGGAGCTCACCAGAGTATTTCTAGGACTTCAATTCACAATTTCTTTTTAGAAAATAGACAAGTACTTGATATATCCACTTATATATTAGTAAAATAATTGTAAAACAATAGAAGTAACTATAAATTAACAATGGTAAAGTCTCTTGCAAGAAACTCCTGGCATGGAAGCTCTGAACTGCTCGAAGGAAAGTCCTGCTGATTTCAGTGAAATGTCTTGTGACTGCCTCAAAGCTAAGAGTCAAAACTCTTTGTTTAATGCATTATTAAGTATTCTTAAACTAGCAAATCTAGATCTACAGTTACATATCCCCTTTATAGGTGGAAATTCAAACCAATCAAAGGCTAAACATATACAGCCTCACATATATGAGGAAAAATGGAGAATGGGACACAACTGTTTAGATGATGACCTCCTCAGAGATTCCATCTCTAAAAAGAAGGCATTACAAATAGCTGCCAATTCCAAAAATGAAAGCTCATAGTTGTGATCTTGAAAACATGCATGCTGATAGTTAAAAATTTAACATGCAAATAACTCAGTTGGCTTTGATGGGTTGCTATAAATTATGCTCATTCCTAAGGTTTTTGTTTGTTTATTTTAGAAGAACTGGGACACAAGTAATTGAAATCATCCCATGGGTCACTCTCTCGGTCACACAATGACTCATCTGCTGAGTTGGTAACAGAACTGTCTCTGCTGGATCTGTATAGCTTCCCCTGTGTTTCTGGCACGAGGCTCTCTGCTAGTTCAGTATGATCTGCAAACTTAACATCACCATCTGCTACCATTCAAGTGGTACAACTCTTTCCCAGCATTCCTCATGTTTGATGTGCCAAAAGCCGAGGTTTTAGAAATTGTCAAGTGCTTTGAAGTTGGAAAGTGTTAAACTACAGCAATTTTATGTCCACTCTGCCTTACCACTTGCACAACTTGAGTTGGATTTTGGAGATCCCCGAATCTGATTCCATAGATACTTAAAAACATAAACAAAAATAAGAATGCAGAAGTCACTTTCAGGGTGTATATTTATGATGGTTGCCATAAGACACACTGCCCATGTATTCCTACTGACTTCAGCATAACAGAAAGATAGAGACAAGACACAGTTGACTTAAATCATAAAAAACAGTGAATCAAATCCTTGCCAATCCTGGGTGGGAATGGGTGATATAAACACAGAAGGCTTTAGCAAAAAATATTAGCATTGGTAAAACAACTTGAATGAAAATGTCATCCATAGAAAGATGGAATAAATTCCAGGTAAGTCTATCTGAAAGAAGGTTTAAGAAGACCACATTTTCACTTAAAAGTGCCCATATGGCAAATCAAGAAGACTGCAAGAAGAGAAGAAGAACTCGAAGACAAAAATATCACAATTTTAAAACTGTTTTCCTCTGTTCTGTGTCTATAACCATTCTTGCTGCTGCATGTGCAGTTCGTGAGGAAGAAGATAGTGAGTATCTGAAAGCTGTTGACCAAACTGAGAGGAAAGGAATAGGAAAGTACCATTATAACCTTCAGCGAATGCGAGGTTATGCCAGTCATGCTATGAACACATCCCCCAAACAACTTCTAGACAGCTGATCTACATGGCTCTTCGAACTGATGGGTAAAGAAAGTGAAGTAGTAAACTCCACTATGGTACAATAGTTTTTAAGTTGCAAGGACAAGGCCCTGAGCAACACAATCTAATGTCAGTCTTAATCCTGGTCTGAGTTGGGGACTCAACTAGAAGACCTCCAGGGGTCCTTTCTGTGATTCTAATAAGAAATGTCTCCATTCCTTTGTCTTACCACTGTATAATCACATACTGGGAGGAGAAAATAGCTTCTGACTGATTCATACATTGGCAAGAAGAGTGGGAAATTACTGGACAGGCCATGAACATCAGTGTCCATACCAGCTTAGAAAAAATGACTGTCAAAAACTGTACTCTACCTCCAACAGCTAGTCTTGAATGCTTAAGAAAGGGATAAGAACAGATCAAGCAATCAGTGATGCTTTCTTTTCCCAGTATTCAACTATCATAATATAAATAATAAATAGAAACAATAAATGAAGAATTGTTCTTTGGCCTTCCAGATACCTCATTGTTTCACACTAAAAAAATGCATTTCAATGAATTTATTTTTTTAAACCAAAAATGGACATATTGTATCCCTTATACAGGTTTGTTAACATGTACATCTATGGACTGCATGCTCCCTGTGGTAGGCAGCAAAAGACTGCTCATTTACTTTTTACTGGTGTCCTGTTACACGATGAGTTGCCCAAAAGCAGGGAGACTACATATTCTCCCTGAGCAACTGAGTGTGCCAAGCCTGGAGGAATTATCTGAATCATAGAATCATTAAGGTTGGAAAAGACCTTCAAGATCTGGTCCAACCATCACCCTACTACCAATGTCAACTACTAAACCATGTCCCTAAGCACCATGTCCAACCTTTCCTTAAACATCACCTGACGGTGACTCCACCACCTCCCTGGGCAACCTGTTCGAATGCCTGACTGCTCTTTCTGAGAAGAAATGTCTCTTAATTTCCAACCTAAACCTCTCTTGGTGCAACTTGAGCCCATTCTCTCTAGTCCTATCACTAATTACCTGTGAGAAAAGGCTGACCCCCAGCTCCCCAAAGGCCTTCCTTTCAGGCAGTTGCAGAGAGCAATAAGGTCTCCCCTGAGCCTCCTCCTCTCCAGACTAAACAACCCCAGTTCCCCCAGCCGATCCTCATAGGACTTGTGTTCCAGGCCCTTCACCAGCTTCGTAGCCCTTCTTTGGACATGTTCCAGTGCCGTGATGTCCTTCTTGTAGTGAGGGGCCCAAAGCTGAACACAGTACTCGAGGTGCGGCCTTACCAGAGCAGAGTACAGGGGGACAATCACCTCCCTGGTCCTTCTGGCTACACTATTCCTGATACAAGCCAGGATGCCACTGGCCACCACACTACTGGCTCATGGTCAAGCGAGCGTTGACCAACACCCCCAGATCCTTTTCCTCTTCACAGCTTTCCAGCCACTCTGCGCTATGTCTGTAGTGCTGCGTGGGGTTGTTGTGGCCACAGTGCTGGACCCGGACTTAGCCATGCTGAACCTCATCCTATTGACCTCTGCTCATCCAAACTGTCCAGGTCCCTCTGCAGGGCCTTCCTACCCTCTCGGCAGATCAACACTCTCCCTCCCAGTTGGTGTCGTCTGCAAACTCACTGAGGGTGCACTCAATTCCCTCATCCACATCATCAATAAATATACTAAAGAGGATGGGCCCCAACAATGACCCCTGGAGACCGCTGGTGACCAGTCACCAGCTGGATTTCACTCTATTCACCACCATTCTCTGGGCCCTGCTGTCCAGCCTGTTTTTAACCCAGCAAAGAGTGTACCTGTCCAAGCCATGGGCTGCCAGCTTCTCCAGGAGAATACTATGGTAGACCGTGTCAAAGGCCTTGCTGAAGTCTAGGTAGACTACATCAACAGCCTTTCCCTCATCCACCAGGTGGGTTACCCAGTCATAGAAGGAGATGAGCTTGGTCAGGCAGGACTTGCCTTTCATGAACCCATGCTGACTGGGCCTGATCCCCTGGTTGTCCAACATATGCTGCGTGATTGCATTCAAGATGACCTGTTCCATCACGTTTCCTGGCACCGAGGTCAGCCTGACAGGCCTGTAGTTCCCTGGGTCCTCCTTATGACCCTTCTTATAGATGGGTGTCACATTAGCAAGTCTCCAGTCATCCGGGATCTCTCTGGATGACCATGACTGATGATAGATGATGGAAAGCGGCCCAGCAATTGCATCTGCCAACTCCCTCAGCATCCTCGGGTGGATCCCATCTGGCCCCATGGACTTGTGACAGTTCAGGTAGAGCAGCAGGTGTCTAACTGTTTCCACCTGAACTGTGGGGGGTTTCTTCTGCTCCTCATCCCAGACTTCCAGGATGGGAGGCTGAGTACGCCGAGGATAAGTGGTCGGACTAGTAAAGACAGATACAAAGAAGGTATTAAGAACCTCAGCATTTTCGTTATCCTCAGTAGTCACGTTCCCCACTGCATCCAGTAAAGGGTGGAGATTCTCCTTGGCGCTCCTCTTGTTGTTAATATACTTATATATGTATATTTAAATATTTATAAAAACATATACTTGAATTAATATATTCATATATTTATAAAAATATATTTTTTGTTATCCTTAACCACAGTGGCCAGGTTGAGCTTGTACTGGGCTTTGGCCTTCCTGATTTTTTCTCTGCATATGCTGGCAATTCCTTGTACTGTCCCCAGGTTGCCTTCCCCTTCTTCCTTCTTCCATAAGCTCTCTTTTTCTCCCAGACACTCAGAAAAACTTCCTGGTTCAGCTCCGGCATTCTACGTCAGCTCATCTTACGGCACATGGGGACAGCCTACTCCTATGCCTTTAAGATTTCCTTACTGAGGAGCGTCCAGCCTTCCTGGACCCCTCTGCCCTTCAGGACTGACTCCAAGGGACCCTCCCTGCCAGTGTCCTGAACAGTTCAATGTCTGCCCTCTGGAAGTCCAAGGAAGCAGTTTTACTCACCCCCCTCCTGACTTCACCAAGAACAGAGAACTCTACCATTTTGTGGTCACTCTGCCCAAGATGGCTCCCAACCACCATATCTCCCACCAGTCCTCTGTCCATGAACAGCAGGTCTAGCAGGCCACCCTCTCTGGTAGGTTCACTGACCAGCTGAGTCAGGAAACTGTCTTCCATGTGCTCCAGGAACCTTCTAGACTGCTTCCTCAGGGCAGTATTGTATTTCAAGCAAATAAAGGAGGAAACACCTTGCCAAGACTCCTAGAAACAACAACAACAACAACAGCAACAACAAACTAGAAAAGTGAAAATAAGATTTTCCTTGTGATTTGAAGGAGAAAAATGGTGGCTACTGCAGTACAGGAAGCCACTGAAAAAGTACTGGCCTGAGAGCAAGCACACTGGAGGGAAGAATGCTGTGTGTCTCCTGGAGTTGTTGGTCAGAAAGGGAATTGGTTGTCATCACTTCTCTGGTATTCTGTCCTTCCAGCGTGAAACTGGACTCCATCTGAGTTTTCTGTTTAAGAAGAGTTAATCTCTTCTAGCACATAAGACACTGAAATTCCCTTTGGTGTTCTTGATGGCCTTATTTTAAGTGAAATGCACAGAAAGTCCTACTTAACACTGGTTATCTAGGATCTCATGTTGCCCTCTCCTCCTCCCAAATCATTGTTACCTGAGAAGAACACAAATGATAAATAATTCAAACAAAAAGAAATGGAATTAACATGAACATCTGGATACAAAAGTAAGATCCTACCATATGCTAAGACCTACATCTGCTGAAGTGAATATAAGGCTTTCTATACTATCATTATTCTTTCAAGATCTGGAGAGCATCTGTAAGGACATTGGATAAGGACTAAAATAAAAAATAATAATTAAAAAAAATAGTTAAAAATCAAATCAAACCAAACCAACCAACCAACAAAACAAACAAACAAACAAACAAACAAAAAAACACCTGCCCAGTCCCCACAGTCCCCAAAGGTTTCTCAAAACTGTAAGGGAGCTTTGTTAATATGTGGTAGCAAATAGAGAAGATGAATGGGCAAGCCTGGAATTTATTTGTTTTGCTTGCTTTGTGTTATGTACAGGTGGCATTTCTACTTTATTTGAACTTAAAGTGAAGAATAATGTACAGTTGTAAATAGTGTAAAAGTGTCTGAGGCCAGATAACTTTCTTTGAATGAGGCTGGGCTGAGTTTTGACTTAAACTGTGACTCCATCAAGGAAAGAGAGAGGAAATCTCCAGAAGTTTAGAGAGGGGAGGGCCTAACAATTTGTGCCTTAGAAAAATAGCTTGTGATGTTAATGCTACTAGATCTATATCTTAAGAATTAATTATTGCTAACCTGTTTATCTACCGTGTTGTAATTTTCTTTTATCCACTTAACAAGCAAGTTGTCCAGTAAGCTATTTGTGAGAGAGAAATGAAAACTCAGTGACTTTTATGTTTGTCTAGCTTTTCCAAAATCCAGGGTGATGGTGAATGTGATATTGTGGTGATGACCCTTTTAAATTCAGACTCAGCCCTTGTTGCCGACATTCAAGCTCTGAAAGAAGGGTTGGATATCTGGTCCCCAGTATCAGTACAGCTGATTGTGGAACTACTGAGAGGACTGTTGTGGTGTTGCTAAACCATTAGAGAGTCAGAGAGGGCAGGAATATGATTCCGATATCCCCAGACTGGGGAGACAGATACTCTCTGTAGGTGGAAATCAGAAATTGGTGAATTTCTTCCTACAGCCTTCTCAGAGTCAAATATTTATTCCCCAAACGAACTTCACATGAAAAGTTCCAGAAGAAGAATTTGTAGATAATTTTTTTCCCTTTCCCAGTTCTACTTCCCAGCCACTCCACTTGCCTCTTCTACAGGATGTCATTAAACAATATGTAAGAATTGGCAAAAGACAGTTGTATAAATATTAGAGAACCCTGGCAGATCTGGTAGTATTTGTTACTTGACCTTGGCTGGCTAGTATCCTTGTGTGTGGGAAGTCCTCCCACAACCATTTTCAGTCCTTCAAAGAGGACCAAGGAGACAGTCCCACACTATGACCCATTGCTCAATGTGAGATGTAGCAGGGGCTGGATATGGGGGTGCAGGTCTCTCATAACAAGACCTGCTGGGGGGTTTAATATGACAAAACTGCTGCTTGGCCCACTCTACTGAACAACATGCATACAGCAGAGTCCCCTGAGGTTAGCGGTGGTCTCTATGGGTTCACTTTGAGTGAACTTGCATATGCATATATAGAAGTGAAAGCCACAACCTACTGAATTCAGTGGGAGTCCTCCCATTGTTTACAGGAAGTTTTTGAGCTGATTCAATAGGATGCTAGCTTGCTTGGAAAAAGCATGTACAAAAACATCAGCATTTCTGCCCAGCGCTTTACAGATGGATTCTTCAGCTTAATGAGATATTTCTTTGTAAACAACACAAAATCCTTAGGTTCCTATCCTTACTTGTATTATTCTTGTATTCAATACACACAGACACACACACACAGACACATACACAAAAGGTCTTTTTTTCTACTACTAGTGCTATGCAAATATTAGTATAATAATCAAATCAGTTTGAGCTTTAGGAAATCTGAAACTGTTTTTTTTATTCCCCACCATCTGAAAAATCATCTTGAATGTTGTCTTTTGGCTGCTGAGTATTATATGCTGCTCAAGTGCTCAAGAATCTTTGGAGGATGGAAGGATGTTACATTTTGGTATAATAAATTGAGCTTTCTAATACATCCAGCTGAAAGGATAAAAGAACTGTTTGATGACTTCATAAGATAAGCAATTATTTTCATGCAGCCATATCATGAGAAGGAAATGAATTAATTTCAGATGAAATTCCTAAAAAGCTATCAAAAATAAAAACATATTCAAAAATGTTCTACGTTAAAAAAAAAAAAAATCATGTTGGAAGAGATTGCCAAATAGATCTTGTACAGAATATTCTAAATATAAAATTTTAGCTCATGCTTGGAGACACTCCTGTTTTTTTTCCTCACAACCATTTTCCTCAAAATTCTATTTGCATAAAAATACATAACTCAGTGAAGTACAGAAGGGGAGAGTGGACAAAATTTTGATGTTCATTTGTGTGTCTTTAAGGCCTCTCAACTGATTACAGATGCAGCATATAATGCACTGATTTAAGTATGTGAACCTTGTCAACCCTTTGAAGCTTGTAATTATTCAAATTAGACAAGATCAGGGAGTTTGCAGAGAGAAAAAATGGCATTAGAGCCTTGAGTTCTTGTTTTCATCATATTCCATTGATAATCTAATTTTTGTCATGTCTAGATTTTTCGAGATTGAAATTAAGTGGAAAATACAGTTTGGCAGCTCACTAATGGTTTTGCCATTTGCAAGAAAAGTGGCTCTAGTTAGAGAAAAACAATGTTAATAGTTAATGTTCAGCATGCACTGCAGAGCAATTTGGCTTTCAAGTCTGGCATAATCAGTTTTATATTATACTGACAGATTTTTTGCAACTAGAACTAGTGTTGTCAGACGTTTCTTTTTCTTTATTTTTTCCTGTTTTTTCTTTTTTTTTTCTTTCCTTTTGTTTCTATATTTATGTTGCTCCATTTTCAATAGTGATAAAGAATAATAAGATTATATGTAATATTTTCAAACTAAATCTGTTTGTTATCAAATTACTAGAGAAAAGTTTGTGTTTGGTTTCAGGTTGCAAGCTGATTTTAACACAAAGTGCTTGGAAAAAATGCACATAGAAAGATCCTTTTCCCATATGTATTGTGCTTTCTACACCTTGGATCTCAAAATAGCAAAATGTTATTAATAATTTCTTTATTTCTATTAAAATGGAAAAAACCTTCAAAAACTTGAGTTCTGTTTGTATTCTGTATATATAATATACATATAAATATATATATTTATCTTTTTTCACTGGGATTTAATAAACAGTAGTCAAGAAAACAAACCAGAGCAATACATATGGATAAAGCAGTTGATATTTTCTGGAGCACTCTGAATAACTTGGCTATTTTTTTTCAGGAACTGTTCCTGCTGAATAGTTCTTCATGCTATACCATCTGCCTTGCAGCAAGAGATGTTGAGGTATGCCAGCTGTGGAGGATAGGAGAGCCTGCTTCCCCTACAGAAGGTCCATGCAACTCAGCTCTAAGCAAGCACTGCTCCTTTTCAGGAGATGCTCTCCCATTTTGCTACTCATAGGGTGTCTTCAGTGGCAAAAGTGAGGTGAACAGTGAAGTAGGCAACCCTAGACAATCTCAAAGAAAAAAAGGACTGCTGATAAACAGCGAAACCCGTTGAACCTCAGGGAAAGCAAGTGAATCTATCAGCAATTGTTCCACAGGAAAAAAAAAAAAAAGAATCGGAAACTTGGGTTTTGGCAAATAAATTTAGACACAACCAAACCATTCTTAGAAGAGGTAAGTCTGTGCTGTCAGACACACTGATCTAAAAAATTCTTTCTCTGCAGGGCACTAAGGACATAAATACCTCCGAGTAATCATTTTCTAACTTTTTTTTTGTTTGTTTTGTTTTTCTTTTCACTTTTCCTTTGGCAAGGTTTCATGAGCTATCTGCTAAGCTAAACACCAAAAACTAAACTTTCAAAAGAAAATATTTTAACCTAGGATGTGTAAGTTTTGACACTCTGTCAGAAACAGAGGGCAGCTAGCATCTCATACTCTACATAAGTCAAAATCCAAAGACAAAGTCTTTTTCTGTGATCTCAGGAATTCAAAGAACTCTGAGACTACATCCTGAGATGATCAAGCCCCATATGAAATGCATTTGTCATTTTCTTGATAGACACACGGTGTAGTGTTCCATTCTGTAATGGCTCAAACATTTTCCAAGGTTGAGGAAATCCTGTGTTTGGTTCTCTGTTATCCTACAATTTCCCTTAACCAAAGCATTAGGATATGGGGAAGAAAGATCCTGAAAACACTGTGAGCAAGAGAAAACCAACTTGGTGTATAAGTACAGGAGTGGGCAAAAAGGATTCTTGGCTTCCTGACCCCACTGCAGAAATAAATATGACCTGCAAAAATAGATTTGAGAAAGCACCATCTCTATTTCATTTTTTTAAAGGAAGAATTTATGATCCTGGTTTCAGGTGCAGATCTTTGAGACCAACTTAAATAGGTAGAACCATTTCCCTGAAGCATTTAGCAAGCAATTAAGTGTGCTCAAGGAGATGAGGTGTAGGATGCACCATTCTCCTCATCTCTGAGCTCCAGACTGATGAGCCTGCCTTTCTCATACCGAAGTACTCAGATTATCTCAGAACCCAGCTGGCTCCCTGGCACAGGAGGTTAAGGTACATTGATGTGTTTAGCCAACAACACACCAAGAAGTGACATGTTTACTATTGCATTTAATATCACAATGACTGCTGTGCTGAGTGACCAGTTGTGCTCACAAGGGACCACATGAAGCCAAGGAATCTTGTGGACCTAAAGCTGTAGCAAGACATTTACTGCAGCCAGCAGAGATTTGGGCCAGTGATCTGAATTCTACCCCTGGAACCAAACACAAAGTTAGGTGGCATTAGGTTAATATTGTGGGATATATGTCCCTCTGTAACGCTGTGACAACTAGTTTATACTCTTAGTGAAAGAATAGAAATATTCTATATTGTCTTTAATACAGAATATATATATGTATATAGAATATATAAAAATATTCTATATTGTCTTGAAAATGTTTGACTAAATGTATCTATAAGAAACTGGTAATGAAAAGTGAAAAATTAGGTGTTTAGTAAAAATGACCTCAGCAAGTAGAAAAAGTTATTTGTGGTTAATACATAAAGAGCTGTCTCCCAAGACAGCAGATTCCCTCATAAGTGTTACAAATTATTTGTGTAGACTATTTTTGTAATCAAAACAAGGATCCATCTGAATTTCAGAGGATTTTAATCCTGGCTTGCTTAACAAAGGCTGCAAAATTGTTTGGGTTACTAAACATAAATCATATCTTTGAAAAATTCAAGGGCTATTACAGTAAGAATTCCCACTCTCAGATATCTCTCTGAAATCACTGTAAAAGATCCTGGAAAGACAAAAGCAAAATCAATCAAACAAACAAACAAAACCCAACACTTGAAGTATGATTGATCATTTTGACTCTGAGATTACAATTTTTTTTTTTTTGTTTTTTTTTTTTTTGGTTCTGTAAGATGCTGCCATAATCTATATGTTTAATTCCTTTGACAGTATAGGACAGTAGATGGGGAAAATAGTGAAATACAACATTTAAAAACTCCATTTATTTTAAAAGATGGACTGTAAAAATCCTCTTGTAGTTTGACATTGGAAGGTACTACTTCTCTGAGTTGCAGTTGCTGAGAGTCACATCTCTGGAGAGTGTTGAGACATCAGTGAAGAGCGGCTGACCTTTTCTGCCTCTGTTAACCCATGAGCCTACTAGCCTGGCTCGTGAAACAAAGATGGTAGATTTCTGTTGTTTTTATTAATTAATGGAGACTAAATGTTACTCCTTGGGCTGTTTTCTTAGACTTTCAGTTTAAACAACCAATCATTAACTTGATTTCTTTAGAAGAAGAAATCCAAAATATCAAAAGCTGTGCACTTTAAATAATGTCTCGAGCATGGAATTGTTAATTCCTGTGAGAACCATAGAGGTTTTTCAATGCATTTCAAGCAAAACAAAATGTCACTTTCAACATAATATGAAAAATTCAAATAAATGGAAAAAAAAAAAGAACAAAAAATACAAAAATTTCTTTTGTTGCCTCAGGATACTTGATAATAAGCATCTTGTGAGGGATACACATAGATTTGTAATAACGATCCAGGGGCCTGGCTTGTCCTCATTCTGTACTTGAGAAGGACCATAGCAATTAATAGATAAAAGTGAAGGTCTGCAGAATCAGGGACCTGATCAGCAATATTTACTTTCACTCTTTTTGAAGTGTACAGGATTTTAGAGGGGGTGGGGTTCACAGAGAAGGAAAATACCGTAGGAGTAGGAAGGTCACCTAAATAAGTCATAACTAATGAAGCATCTACCATTAAAAATAAATCATCATCACTTTGTCACTATCCAATTTCCCATTAAATTAGTTTCCAGATATGGAGTCAGGTCCAATCTTTTCCTATCAGAATTGATGCTTTACTGTCTAAAATGGGAGCACTGGAAGGATTTAAATGTTCAATGTTCATTAGATTTATCAGATTTAGAATCAGTAATCAGACTGTTTGGAAATGTGTTCCTCTTGATGTTTTCTCATTCCTGCTGACATTTATACTGTATAAATATAAACTAAACAACTAACTCCTACCTCTGCACTCTTGTCAAGGTAGTGTTTTCTTCACATAAGCAATTATTATTTCATTCTTTTTTTTTTTTTAGCTTGTGTACACTATTAACAGAAAAATAACACTGTTACAAAGACTGTCAATCCAAGAATTTCAGAGCAATCTAAAAATTTTATCTTAATTAAAATGTTTCCCTGGATAGAGTCACTTTCTCTCAAATCACTGCTGAGATGTGCAGGGTGACATTATATTCCTAATAATAATTTAAGAAAATCCTGTCAATATCTTTGTTTTACCAGTTAATCTACTTTGTTTCCATATGGATCCTCTTCCCTTGTGTCCTTATTGCTGGTTTCTTTTTTTCATTTGGAATTATGTTTTGCTGAACTATAACAAAGAGTTATATAAAAGTCAATAATTCAGTTTGATCAATTACTGTTCTTTTTATAACTAGCATATGAATGGTTTTCTTTCTAAATGGCAGGATATGCTCACTTACAGAAAGGATTCTTCTAGATTTAAGCCAGTTCTAACGGAGATCAGAACTTGGCCCATTATATAGTTAGAGTAACCTTATGTAGTGAGAGCTTAATTGCTAACATGACAGTTGCAGTAACACAGGGCATAATAAATCAGAAAAGGGCATTGCTTGATTAACTACACTGGAGATTGTCATTTTAGGTGGGTGACTGAAGGAGTGGTTCTGTCAGGACTCCCTAGTACTCCCTCTCTGAAATTACTAATTTGAACAGTCAACGATGGGCAGCATGAAGTTTATCTGGGACAAACAGCCCAACAGTTTGTCCCAAAGTAGGAAGAGTTCTTGGAATGAGAGGAAACTGACAGGGCTCATACAGGCCAGGAAACACTTTAGGTCACAATTTGGTTCTGACTGGTCACCTGATCAAAATGGAGTTCTAGCAGTGCTTGAATTTTCCATTTCAGGGTAAATACATTTGCCATTACCCACTAAGAATGCTAACTTTACTGAGCAAATAGCTTTTGCAACTTCAGCACAGCTGTTCATGAATAGGGCTCCTAAACCTTACCATATTATTCCAGTCTGATTCACAGTTGTTCATGGCTTCTTAAGAAATATCTTTGTTAATAGTCCACAAGTCCACAATCATCAGATGTCTCTACTTTAACCCTCAAGGACAGTCCATCCCAAGCCTGATGAATCCATGGCATGAAACTGACTGATTACTTTGTGGTCTGTTCTTGCATCTTGGTTGGCATCTAAAGACACAGCCTGGGTTTAAGTACAAGAGATGCACATTCATCCTTTTCTAAAAGACTTTGCTTGACACAGCATGTAGAAAAATGTACAAATAGCTTCACAAGAAAGAGTTAAAACTTTAAATGAGATTTATGTAATTTATTCTGAATAGATACAGATGAACTAGAAAACAACTTGTGGTCTAGAGCATCAGACAATGAACACAAACATTTCAGAAAAATAGCAAATTCCTCTTCTTTTATGAACTCAGCTTGTATTCACTTCCAGAGACAGTTTAGGACAGTTCTACTGTAAGCTAGTTTGCCACAATGTTGTGCTTTCGAAGGTATCTTCCACCTATAAGTGCTTATATCAGCAAGTACCCAGAGAACCCAAGTGAGAAGCTTTTCTTTTCTTGGCTGAGGGTGCACTGTGGAATTTCTTGCCTGCATTGTACAAGTGTCCTTCCCAAAACAGGCTGTTCCCATGGAACTGAGGATATGGAGTTCATTGAGAGATGCAAATTCAGACTCCCTTGACAATTTTGATATTTGAATAATTGCTTTGACTGTAAATGCGGACAAGAATCAGTATATTATATATATTTTTTTTCATTTAAAAAGTCTAAAATTGCATTCAGAAAATTCAGCATATTTCAGTGTGGATCAAGCCAGTGTTAAGCTGAATGTATCTGAGTTACTATGGTGTCTCAAGGAAGCTCTGCATCAAATGGTCTCTTCACCTAGGGGTCAGGTTTCCCAACTAGTTGATATTTTATGTATTCCAAGTGGGGCTGTGGTTTTAGTGCAATGCACAGCCTCAGGGAAGACTATCTGGTGTCATGGGCCAGGTAGTACTATACCCAAGTCTACTCCATGTGAGGCATCCTAGTGAAATACATTGATCTGGATTAGCCAGTGGATTAACCTGAAACATTAGCGTGCTTCAGGAAGCTTTGTAATTGGAAATATGGGAAAAATACTATTTTCAGAAACAAGAAAGAGACTCGCCTGGTCTGTTATGGAAGTGCAAGTGTAAAGCAGTAAATGAAACTGTTGGAGATAATTTCTAAATGCACAGAAGACACCTAACATATGTCTGGAGCTCCCACCTCTATAAAACTCTGAAGTATCCGTCTCTTTATTCTGGGTTCTGGGGCCGAGGACTTACACTCTATCCCCTGTCTCTCTAAACTGCTGATTTAGACTGTATGAATGGAAGTTTAGTCCTCTGTAAAACATCAGTGACATTTCAAGGTTACAGGTTGTTCGGTGAAGCTGATGTGTCTGTGGGAAAACAAGTTCCTGTAAATTGGGAAGAATAAAGCACTTACGAAATGTGTCTGTGAAACTTGGAGAACTACCCACTCTGTTTGACTGGCTTGTTTTATGGTGCTCCCAGGGGCTGTGTTTTGTTTAGAGTTTGCTATTAAGTGACTGTAGATGGGAGACTTTTTCATTTGCATAATCTTCTCATGGGACTACAGCTGCTAATTTGGTGATTAATTATCCATATTACACACTGTTTATTTGACCATGCCTAGATTAATTTCTCTTTCCAAGCAAATCACATTTAGATATGAATTTGCATATCTTGATTACATTTTAATGCCTTGGCTATCATTGTTTCTTCCCAGGGTACCTCATCAGATTAGAGAAGAGTGCTCAAGCAGGGAATGATGGAATGTCTTAAATGACATTGTGTATCACTGGACAGACCATGCACATGACTCTCCTTTAATGTAAAATATGCTCCTTTTGCTATCAGACAGGTTTTTGCCACCTATCTGCAGGTTCTTTGCAAGTTTTTGGGTATTGTTATTTAAGGAAGTGTTTCAAGCAGGATATTTTAGCAAGGTAAAATAAAGAAAATAACTAATATAAGTTTACGAATTAAAGAGATACTGACATTCATAGATTTTCATCTGCACTCCAGCTCTTCCAAAACTTTTCCACCTTTATAGGAATAATAAACATATGTAAAAATTCTCTTTCATTTAGCAGTAGCTGTTAAGTCACAGGCATAAAATCTGTGTTTTGACAATAAGGTTCAGAAGGCAATATGGCAAAGACTAGGATATATTCCAATAAAAAGTAAAAACAAAAAACAATTTGTTCCTGACATGCTTTTCTAAGACAAGCTTTTGCAAGAACTTCATTCTAACACAGCTGGAATCTGTGCAAACAACAGGAAAAACCGGATTAGTGTATTCACAAAAACCTTTCCAAGGATCACTGTAAGACCTCAACAGAAAACTAAGAAATTCCCTTTCTAAGGCAAGATTCTTTTTCTGCACACCTTCAAGTTTATATGTACTTGTTTTTTTATATATATATAAAAGTTTATATATATATAAAATATATAATACAAGTTTATATATATATTCTGAATATATATATATATTCAGAATTGACTGTCTGTCTTTTATTTAATTTCACAACACTTGCACTACTGAGGCACCACAGCCAGGCATAGCCTTAAAAATAGAATAATATTTATCATAGGCAGCATGATTTTTTATAGTTCTTATGATTAAAGGAATGTCCTCTTATATATGTTTTTCAGTTTCAATATACTAATGATCTATACACAATATAAATTATAAAATGCAATGCATCCCAATTGTAATAATAATTAATTCCATCATTCTTTGCCATAAGATGAAGGCAAATAAATACAGAGGTCTCCAAATGTTGTTACATACAGGCAGGGGGAATATATTACACACACTGATTTATACAAATCATTAGCAGTAATTCTACTTGATCTCTTCTGGGTAAGTGCTCCTCCAACACTCTTGTATCCAGGAAAAGAAAGCTAACAAGTAAAACTGTAATTGTTATAACTTGATACCCCAAAAATACTCCTATATTTTGGAAGGGGTTTTTGGTGTTCATAGCATTTTATCACCATATGAAAGTCAACAGCTCCTATCTAGAAAACATTTCAGGAAGTATGTCAAAATATTCGGAGCCTGACCCTAAAAACACCACCCTGTTAAAATCAGTTGGATTATTCATATGAGGGAAGTTATTCACATGTGTTAGTATTTGCTGTAGCAGACCCTTGACCTGTGGCTTTATGGGAAGACAACACAGTTGTCATGATTTCACAATATAAATAGACACTATTAAAAGACCCAAAGTAACAACATAGACTTATTGGGATAAAAACAAAGCATCATAAATGTTTATGGATGTCACAAATAAAAGGGTAACTTCAAGTTCATGTGTGCTCTGCACATTTGTTGTTTGAAGTCCAAGTTCATGGGCTGCATTCCTCCTTGTGAAATGCCTGCCAACACATGTATGCATTTCAGTATCAGTTTGATCCTCCTTTTAAAAACAAACTGTGTTTTGTTGCACAATGGAGATGAAAAACAAATTAAACCAGAATTAATACTGCCTGAGAAATGAAAACCAACTTTGGAAATTGCATACAAAATTTTAATTATTGTTATACTGTAGCTTGTAAAACTTTCAAAAGCCAAACTAACATTTAACAAAGAAGTGGGTGGGCGACTACATTCTGAAACCCCCAAACACAATAAACAAAGCAGCTTGCAAATATGGTGCCTCTCTGTGTTCTAAAATAGTGTTCTTTGTGTTATTGTCCTCAGTGAGGCATGAAGGATTTGGATGAAATTCTTGCCACATTGAAATCAATGGTAAAAATCCTTTTGACTTTGAGCCAAAATTTCACCCTCTGTGCTAAATTAAAAAAGAGACGGGGTGGGGGTGGGTGGGGGAGAAGAAAATCACTGAACATAGCATATAAATGAGAGCTTGCTGTGGGCTGCAGCCCCCTGGTTTGGCAGAGCTGCTTGCCCTCCAGTCTTGCTCCAGCTCAATGGTGGGTGACCTTGGTCCCTGCTGTTTCTGGCATGGCCCAGAGCGTTGCACAACTGTGTCAGCCACTTCACCCACACGAATAAGTGCTCCAACCAGCAGCATTGTCTTTGCAAATGTGCTTTGCATGCCTGGGAGAAGTAAACAGGGAGGAGGATCCTAATGAAGATATTTACTGAACCTGCAAATAGTTGAGAATCTCTGCTAGAGAAGGACCTCAATCTGTTGGGCTGAAAGTCTCCCTCAAGCCCCAGATGTATTTGGTTTGCTCCTGACCATGGGATGCACAGTGGGGGTGACTGAAAAATGTTTTAGAATGCAACCTGCATATTCCCCTTGTTTAACTGAGAAGAAACTTCTCTAAAGAACCTCGTTCACGTTCTTGTCCCACCTGGAAAACAGTGTGAGAGAAATGTAGTAATAACATCCATTATGGAAGCATACTGGTTTATAAATACACAAAAGGGTCTGAGAGGTGTGTTTTTCTGCCTGGCTGAAGTCAAGAGGTAATTTTTATTCTCCTTCCAAGCATAACTCTACAGAAGACATGGTATCATGAATATGGCCAAGCTATTCTTACACAACACATCTACAAAGGAGTTCAATAAGAAGGCAATGAAGAAAAAAGCCCACCGTTAAAGGGAAAAGTTGAAGAAAAAGATGAAAAAACAACCAAAACAATAACAAACAAAAAAATGCCACTCTATGAAACAACTCAAACATCTGCCTTAGTGAGATTTCCTGCATGGAGCTTGTGAACTTTACTTTTCCTGGTGTTATAAATTAGGTGTATTTTTATTACTTGCAAGTGTTCTTTAGTCTTATGTTTCTTCTGATAATAGAAAAGGAAAATTAAAGAAATGACTGCAAATGGAAGAAATTAGGAACGGTTTTCAGAACTTCCTGGAATTTTTCACTTGCTCTCGTGGACTAGGGTGGAAGTCCTACTCTTATTGTTTTATTAAGACATGTAGAAAATCTATGTGTACCCAATACAGAAGACATGGGGGTGCTAAATTGGGCCCAGATTTGATTAGAGACCAGTGTGATGATAGACATTAGAAGTCAAAGGGACTTAGATGAAATTCTTTCAAAATTCTATTGTGCATTTTTTTTTCTTCACATTGATGTATACTTCTCTTTTATTAGAGAATATGTTTTTATACCATTGCTCTGATTATGTTCATGTATATGAACTCTTGTATCCATGCACCCACTTCCAACAAAATATTTTGCAATCTTTTTTCTATAGAAATATTTAAAGTCCATGACTTTACGTCAGTGTTAATGTTGTATGAGAACAGCCCATTATTTGGCTGTTAGCTTCCATAAATTGTAGTTGTCTGTATCTTTTTGTGTGTTGTGGGTTGTTTCAATCTTAAACAATAGCTCTATGTCTACTAAAGTGTTCCTTAAAATAGTACATACCTTTATAACCCTTGGAAGCTGTCATATATATCTTAGCTCAGAGATATTTCAACAATTTTCTTGTGGCAGTGGCTGTACTAGGGATTGGGAAATGTACAAACACACATTGATGCTGTTGTGTATTCAACTTCTTACAGACAACACCAGGAAAATGAACTTTTGACATGAACTGATTTTTTCAACAGTTATTCACCAAAAAAATAATAAAAAAAAATGCTAGCCTTCTCATTTATGAGTGATGTTGCCAGCAAGAGGAAGATAATATCTCCCTTAATCAAATTTGTATATGACTCAATGTATTAAAATGTGCACAGTTATTTAAAACTGACAGAAAAGTAATTTTTATCAGTATCATTTATGACTTACAGTCCTGAAAATCAAGTTGGTCATTACTAAAAGCATATTTACAGGATTTCTCATACGAAATTTAGAGAAAAAAATGAAGCCATTTGGATGGTACAGATAAATAAATATAGATTCTAATGAACAGCAGCAGCAAGGCTGTTTTCTTTCTGCAGTAGGACAATGTCACTATAAAAAACAAGAGTCTGGGAGGTTTATGGGAAAAAGTCTTTCAGATAAAAGTGTCAAGTCAAAATTTAGTGCATGTGTTGTACAGCATAGTAGATTAAAAAGGTTTGCCTAAGAGTTGATACATGCACGTAGAATTATTCAGCACCCTTCTTCATCTGCTCTCTTTTAATCCGAGTGAAATTAAATCTTCTGCTAATCAATATAACACTCCCCTGGATCCTGAATTATCAGCTGAGCAATGAGCGTGACCTAACCAGGTTCTCTAGGAAAGAAACTCTCCTTGGACTCTGCAAATAAATTCCAGTTGAACTAAGTGGGGCCAGAATTGCACTGGTTGTTTCCCCTGCCTTCTTTTGCTCTTTCTTCCTGTCAAAAATGATGTGGAGAAGCACTGTGACCTCATCACTGGTGATGGGAGATAGCAGGGCACATGTATACCAGGACTTTTTGCCTGGCAGCATGTTAGCACTTTTCTCTGACTTACTAAGTCACTTACCCACAGAGAGGTGCCTCACTGATGTATACAGCTATTAACACAAAAACCCCACAGTCCTTTACATCTGCTATTCTGTGAAAGTAAGTTCTTGGGTAATCTGTCATGGTCTATCAGCATGATGGGGTTGCCCATGCAGGAAAAAAACTCTTGGTCAAGGAGGAAAGCTCAGGTTGTCTGCGGTGAGAACCTTTCCCTCTCCCCTGCTGCATTGCTACCAGCTCCATGTTGACTCCCATGGGAACCAGCCTCTCCATGACTCTGCACCTGTTTGGTGTCCCAGGAGAGGCTGAGCCTTCAGAGAGGTGAATGGACATTCTGGCACTTGGCTGGTCATGGAGGATACCTGGCTGGAGCCAACCACCCGTAAGACCGAGACTGCCTTGTCTGAAGGGTGGGGGAGGATCCACACAGTAGGTATTGGGATCTACAGCAATGCAGATCTGTGGAAAGGCCTTTTAATCTCCTAGCTACCCCTTCCCTCTAAACCCTGCAGTCTGGAGGGAGCTGCAGGAAGTTGATGATGAATAGCAACTAATCTCTCTATGCCTTGTAAATCCACACCTGCCTGCCCCACAGGTAAACTCCCTACATTATCCTCCCACAAACAGTCTTGCTTTGGAAGACTTAAAGGTGGAAGAGCAGTGTGTGAATGTTTTTAAAAGTACACTGGTAACCTTTGGGACACAGGCATGAAAAAGTGGTACCTCCCACTGATACAGGAATTACCCTATTCATTTTGTCACAAGTTCCATACACATTTCAAAGCTTGCAACATATTTGTCCTGAACTTTTGCTCCTCCAAATTAGCAAAGGTTTTTGTATAAGCATTCTCAACCTGTTTCAGCAAGTAATTAAACATCTACCTCAAGGTCTTCTAAATCAAGAACTTTGTGCTGATGGAAGACCATTGTAAGTACCTGGGTTAATTTTAACTTACTGTGCATATCAGCATTTCTCTCATACCTTCTCAAGCTTAAAGGCCATTAGTCTTTATGTTTCCATAATGCTTTGGACATTTCCAAAGGAAGTAAGATATTTCTCTGAAGAGCAGTATCGTAAGGAGCACAAAGCTCCTTACATATCTTGTTAAATCCAAGACTGTAATTTGGCTAATCAGGACTTGGTATGGTTTCTGTTAAAGAAGCTGGAGTCAAAGAGAAATAAGTGTTCATATATATACAGTCATAACCCAGCCTAATCCAGTCTAGATGTCCTGCATATTCTGTAAATTGCATATAATCAATGCAATTGGCTGTGATGTAAGACATCGCCTGTTATGATAAACTAAGGAGGTATTAAAAGTCAGCAAATATTAGCCTTATTCATACACACAAACAGTACAAGGGAAATGGAATATTAGATTTTGGGAACAAATAAAAACAAACAACTTACATCATAATAGAAAAGGTCAAAAGAAGTTAGCAAGAGAAAGACCATTCATTTGATTTAAATATGTAAACTGAATTATTGTATGAGTCATACTAAAATAGAAAAATAGCCTTTTCTGATTGTTTTAAATAAGTAAGTAATATTTATGTCACATTCCCTGAACTATACAAACTACAAACTCTGAATAATGTAACTGGTACAGTGTCCTTACTTAATTCTCTAAAACAATATCACACATCCAAAAAAGGATAGCCTTACATGTTTAATGAAGCAGAACACTGTGTCTGGAAAATTGAGATACTCTTGGGTAACTAGGCATGGCTTGCATTAAAACTGACTCACAACCTGAATTCTCCAAACTTAGAAGGCTTTAAGTGTGTAGTATACTAGAACCACATTTTGGTCAGAGAGTTCCAATCTGCATTTGGCATTTCCTTAAGCTGCCTCAGCAACATGTGTGTCAGGCATGAGTGGGTGGGTTGTTCTGTTCACTGCATTAGATTTATTACAGAAAGTGACGTAAGTTGGGCTGGTCAGAACCAGGACTGTTTTGTTGGCTTGTTTTGTGTTTTTATTTGGTTGGTTGTTGGTTTTTAAATATAATTTGAATCAAGTCACTAGCTTTACTGTTTTCTTTCTTTAACCCTTTCTTCTTCTTTCCATTTTACATTTCAAAATTTTAGTATAATTGGAATCTGAAACAATACAAAGAAAATTCTCTTGAAACGGGTTTTGTAGACTTGTTTCAATGGGACAATAAACAAGAATCAGCTTTCAACCTGTTCAGAGAATTAACATTTCTTGCTGGGTAAATTGACACAAGTAAAAATACTGTTGGTGTCAAAGCTGACCCTTCCAATCCCACAGCTAATGTTTCACTGTGAATTTACCCACCTGTCCTTGAATAATCTACAGTCCTGTTAGCTGCCATATCCAGGTGTCAATAACTTTGAATGTGTGAATAATATTGAATCAAAGAACTGGGGGACAAACCTGAAACATTGATGCCAAAATAATATAATTTTTCAAATAAAAATTATACTTATAATAGTTCTATATAAAGTATGATAAATTGAGGGAATGATGTTATATCTGTACAAAAGACCTGGATCCAAACCTTACTCTAAATTAGGTACGTGTTACATTATCATGCTGTGTCATGTAAATTTGATTTTCTGATTCATTTTGCGCATGCTCATAGAAAGCATGTAGAGAGGAGACTAAAGGGTGGAAGGGCATTCTTGTGAGACAACCTTCTTTAGACAACCTTAAGATTAAATTTAAACGGTACCAGAAAAAAAAAAAAAGAAAGCCAGTATTTAATTACTGTGATGAAAGTCATGTATTTCATCAGCTTTAAACAATAATAATCACATTTGTTACAATTAAAAATTATGCAAACACTTACTTTTGATTTTGAGAATGCCAGAATATTAAAGTCCCATTACATTATGATTAATTGATTCAGAAAGGTTCTTGTTGAGTAATTTTATGTTTAATGAGAGTCCATCCATTCAATTTGTTATCTATTCTCTTGTCACAGAAATTGTAATAGTCTCAGGTGCAAATTTAAACTTTCATAAAATATGGATCTTTTACAAACATTATATCTTCAATATTTATTAACTTGAAAAAAAAATACAATTTCAAAGAATTCATATTGATTCATTTGCTTCAAAAAGAAAAAGATCTTCCAGTGAATTCATACATTTACCTACTTGCAAGAACCAGAAAAAAATAGTCAGAATAACCTGTTAAGAACTGTATGGAATATGTATAATATCTCTGTACGTCTTTATGCCATCCTGAAGTATGTCACATAGATATTTAATAGCAATACTGTGCCCTGTTTGTGGCAGCCAAATACTAATCAGGAAACTATCATTGGTTAGTGATTAATTAAGGAAGGGACACCTGAAGTCATTATGACGAGTGGGTATTGACCAGGATTCAAGTTTATTTTTTCCAGATTTCATCTTGTCAAGCTGCATCAGGACACTTTTTGTCATATTAGGTTATCCTTTATGACATCTGATATGATCACAACATTATGCAATGTGGACTGAACAGTGACATGAAACAGACCAAATTATGACAGTAAATGTGGACCTTGGGAAAAAGAAAAAAAAAATAAATCTGAATTTCTGAATACGAACACGAAAATATACAGAATGAAATATTTGTCCATAATCAGTAATTTGCATTAAATGGAAACACGTTGTACTACACATATAGCATGAACATGTGTGTGACACCAAGACAAGGGTTGCTTCTGACCCTGTATACCTTGTGATAATCCATGTGAGCAGAGGAGCCAGAGGAACTGCCAGTGCAACAGCAGGCTGCACCTAAGGAACACACTGTAGGTCTGCAGAGGTCTAGTTTTATAGCAAATGAAGCTTATGAAACTGTACTTAAACCCATAACTTTGTGCTACACACATACACAGCCACTCAGGAAGTCAGGTGGCTCCACTAAGTAGCTCCTAGGCTGCTTGAAGAGATGCTGTCCAGCTCTTGCAAACTCACCATTGTCTTGTGCCTCTCGTGACCAAGGTGGGAGACAACAACTGAAAGAGGAGGGAATACAATTCTTGCAAATTTTGGCAGGGGATGCAAATACTCATAGCACATAAGACACTCAGGTATTGCTGTCTTTCATTTCACCTTGTTCATAACTGTTCTCTCTGGCATATGATAACTGATGTAATATGTAAGATCTACTTTAATTGATTATTGATGCCTGGCTTGCAGGGGACTGATATGTTCCTGGTCCACCCTGGGAGCCCCTGAAGAGCAGGGGATGCCTTTCTTAGGAAGCCATTTGCACTCCCTCTTGCCAAGCTCCTTTCCACACGAGTGAAGTTGCTTAAAGTACATCCTTTTTTCAATGTGATATGTGTGATTAATATTGTTTACAGCTGACAAGATATAATTTTAGTCTCATTAATTAAATACTAGCTCAATTCTTTTCTGGGAGACGTTAAACTGAATCCTAAGGCTATTTGAAAGAATACATCTCACAGCTGTGCCTGTTTCAGCATCTAACAGAGTTTTTCACAGTTGAACCTTTTCAGAAGTGGTTTGACCTCGTATTCTGCTCTGGTGAGGCCACACCTCGAGTACTGTGTTCAGTTCTGGGCTCCTCACTACAAGAAGGACATTGAGACCCTGGAACATGTCCAGAGAAGGGCTACGAAGCTGGTGAAGGGCCTGGAACACAAGTCCTATGAGGACCGGCTGGGGGAAGTGGGGTTGTTTAATTTGGAGATGAGGAGGCTCAGGGAGACCTTATTGCTCTCTACAGCTACCTGAAAGTAAGGCCTTTGGGGAGCTGGGGGTGAGCCTTTTCTCACAGATAACTAGTGATAGGACTAGAGGGAATGGGCTCAAGTTGCACCAGGGGAAGTTTAGGTTGGAAATTAAGAGATATTTTTTCCCAGAAAGAGTGGTTAGGCATTGGAATGGGTTGCCCAGGGTGGTGGTGGAGTCGCCATCCATGGGGGTGTTTAAGGCAAGGTTGGACGTGGTGCATAGGGACATGATTTAGTGGGTGACATTAGTGGTAGGAGAATGGTTGGACCAGATGATCTTGAAGGTCTTTTCCACCCTTAATGATTCCATGATTCTATGAGTCTATGATTCTATGACTATGCTTGTGCTTGCACCATACCACCCCACCGTGTGAGTATGTTCGTCCTCTCAACTCCTTGCTAGGAGAAGGAAGGCCTTGTTTACCCTGTCTTTGATCCTTTCTTCGGCCTTGGAGTGAAGAGCTGCAAAACCATTCCTGCAGCCATGACTTTCTGAGGACAACCCTTTTTGTAGGTGACCCCTTTTTCTCTCTTGTCAGATGACACACTCTGCTACACTGTGCCTACAGTGTGCTTATCATAGCTAACAAATCTTCCTCCAGGAGATCGATTTGTGCAAATGGAATCATCCTGTGGCAGATGGAAATGATATGCTCAAAACAACATCCCACCCCCATTGGTAAATGATCCTCTTACATGTGCGAATTCATTATCTCTGTAGGGGCAATAGAGAATTGAGCCATGACATAATCCAAGGTTATCTTTCAGGAGAAGATGAAGTTGCTTGCCATAGTGCATTGATTGATGAAGATAGAGCATCTACAAATGAATATATAATCTGCTCAAATTAAAAGAAAATTCAATTCACAGCCTAAAACAACATTTAGATAGCATTAAGGATGAGATAGAAATCAAAGAGTCAGGAAGTTCTGCAGAGAAAAGCATGTCCTGTCTTATCTGTAACTTTTCTGGCTTTTGTAACATTATGCTACAAATGTAATTATTCAGCTAAAATTTTCAAATGTATCCTCATTTCATCATTTGTGAGGCAGTATTTTAGAAAACGTCTTTTTAACACGAACTATGCCAGAGTAAAACCATTCCTTTTTTGTAAATACAGTACAATGCATTCAACATACTTTTGACTTGCAGAATATGTACCTGCAGGTGTTTTTTGATGCATCTAATAATATTTTGGCATTAAGTCATTAAGCAGAACAAGAAAAAAAAAGGAATGCCTTCTGCAGAAGATATCTCTGCATAATATTTTGATAAGCACGTGCTTATTTGTTTAACCACTCTGTATATACACAGATCACACAAGCACCATGCCAGTCTTCTCACAGAAACAGTTTTCATTTCACAGGACTCATTACTGTATAAATTGTTTATGGTTCACTTAGTGAACAAAATACTTTAAGTCAAAATTTATAGCTTTAAATTAAGTGTGAAATATTAAAAAGGGGAGAATTTATTTATTCTATATCTAATCTTCCTAACATTTGCAGCGGTTGCATCCACTCACAGACACAAATGCACACAAAACACTCCACTTTATTGTGGATATAATTTTTTGAAGAGAACCTTCCCTTGCCCCAGACTGAGAGCCTGATGTTGGGGTTACTCCAGTAGTGAGGGCTGAATTGGACACAGATGTCAGCTGCACATCTGGCCACAGCCAGCCAGCCAAGGCTTTTAGCCTTCAGCCACAGCCATGCTGAACAGCCACAGCCTCACCCAGTCCTCACTTTGGCCTTTTGCTATCACTTCCTGAAGAAACATACAGTGTGAGAAAGGATTTCAGATGCTCCAAACTGAGCGGGCTTGTGAGCTGAACTTTGAGGGTTGCTCTAATCATGCCCTCAGACATTGCTTTGGATTATTGACCCAGTCTCTTTCTCAGTATTTTTAAAATATATGTTGGTATGCAGTCATGTTACTGCATCTGGGGGCAAAGACAAGACTCTGAGTTTAGTTTGTGCCCTCTTCTGAAACTGCTGTCAACCAGAAGAGTAACATGCCCAGCAACATGAGGACATTTCATATCAGAATTCCAAGAATTTTTTGCTGCTTGAGAATGTATTGGGAAAACATTTGTATATTAAATATTGCATTTTTCTGGTGAAGAGTTGCATCTCACTTCCCCTATTTTTATCCCCTGGACTTCTGTTGAGTCTAAACTCCCTTTAAAGTAGGTCAAAGATATTCCATCTCAGGCCTCAGAATAGTTCAGGGGTCAGGGTAATAATGTCTTCACTTTCAAGTCAGCTATACCTCGGCATGTTACAAAGAACCTGGTCTGGCAGAAAAAAATTGTGCTGAAGCAAATCTCTTTCCAATGATGAAGGAGCTGGACTATAGCAGAGTGCAATGGTGTGTTTTTGTTGTTGTGATTTGTTTTCTTATCCATGCTGATATTTGTTTCTTTAGGTGTTTCAATTCAAAATTTCCTCTCTTGGAAATCTGTTCTTAGAATGCACACATTTCTACAAATTTTTCTGTTGATGAAATGGATTTCATGATAGAAAAGTAATATTATTATTATTACTCTCTTTGGTCATCCTTATAAAAGTGTATAAGGATTTAATGTTGGAAAAAAGTGGCTGCCATTTAATGTTGGAAAAAAGTGTGTATGTCCATTACGTTAATAAAATTTCTGCCCACATTTAGGATATTTAGTGGCATTTTTACTCTGAAGTGACAGCTCTAACACTTTCATGAATAATAACAGTAATAATACAAATTAAATCTTTTTCTTTACACCATTGTATAAGTCAGGGAAATCAAATTTCATCTGGTGCACAACATGTGTAAGGTTGACACTAATCTTCATAGAATCATAGAATGGCTCGGGTTGGAAGCAACCCTAGTTCCAACCCTCTGCCATGGGCAGGGATGCCACCAACTAGATCAGGTTGCTCAGGGCCTCATCTAACCTGGTCTTGAACACCTCGAGAGTTCATATAGAGTTAGTGGCCTGTTAGAGTTAAGGGATTTTTTATTTAAATTCCCTCAAGGATGTGGATGCATCCTTGAAAAATGTTTCAAAATGATATCGACTCATGCAGTACTTTCTTCTAAGGGGCATATTCTAAATCTGCTTCTTGAACAATTTCATATAAAAAATGTGTTAATGCACAAAAATTGCTGCATAGCTGCAGGAAAAATTCACTTAAACCTAAAGGTGACATTGAGTAGCAAGACAAAAAGTGAGAGTGGATTTGAAGTGACAGTCAAAGCTCACATAGCAAATATGTCATTCAGATACCAGAATTTTATGTAAGACCATTACTTGCATAAGTGACAATTCAGCAAGAAGACTTTAATCAAGATTGGAGCCCCATTACACCAAGTGCCATACTGCATAGACATGAAAAACAGCCCCTGTCTCAGAGAACTTCACAGCTTACAAGTGACAGTAGGGCAGAAGGAAGAAATGGGAGCAAAACCAAGCCAGGACTAGTACATTCCCCACAAAATAAGTTAGACAAATCTATGTATATCAGCTGTATCTGATTTTGTTTGGTTCTGCCTTCAAAATCAAAATTGGCAAACTATCAAGATGCCTAGCTCACATCTGAAAATAACACTTTTAGTTAGATTTTTGAAAAAGATAATTTACTTGCTGAATTTTTCAGAGAAGTTGAGCTCCCATCCTTTCCAAAGGAAGCAGGCTTTGGAGCCCTTTCATAAGGATTGCCCTTGTTGTTTGCATGACTGACTGCTGTAGCAAATACATTATTTAAAAAGGCAGAAAACTGCTTATATTGAAATGATCACTGGAACATGCCCTGGCACAATTTTCTACTGCCATCTTCAACAAATCTGAGACACCATACTGCAACACTAGCGTAATACTTAGTGATGATCTTCCCAGCTACTATTTAGAATCTGGGATGCGATTTATGTAAACTAACTGCAGATGTTGAAAACCTACAGTCCTCAATGAGCCAGCCGTGGAAAAAGTTGTGGCAAAGAGACACTTAGGGGTATAATTCATCCTACCCAAAAGTAGAAGTCCAAAATAGGTCTGATGAGTTTCTACTTTACAACTAGTTCTATCTGCATCTTAAAATCAGTTACACCTTTTGGAAAACTGCTTCAGGTTATCACTCCCGGGAACATTAACCCATCTTGGTACCAACTGAGTGACAGAGTGCCTTAGTCTCCCTTGTGAATATACTGCAAAGGAATTTAAGCCATGTAAGGGCCAATTTAATAATAATTCCATAAGTAGACCATACATTACTCACTACAAGCAATTCCATATACAAATACAAATCTGGGTCAGCACTATCTTAAATGAACTGTACCATTCTTGAAACATAAAGATTAATTTCTCAGCTAATAAACAGTAGGTTGGTTGTTAGCTTTTTGTTGGCTTCTTTTGGTTTTAATAATTGGAAAAATATGCATATCTGTCCCATTTTAAGATAGATAATACACACTTTGTCACTGCTATGAACTAGAAGACCCCTCCTAAAGAGTGAGGAGAAAAATCAACAACACACTGTTTTCAAACTTTTTCTCCAGCTGCATGCTATTAATGTCTGACACTGCTTTTTTTTTTTTTTTTTTTTCCTTTTTTTTTTTCTTCTATTTACCACAGAAAATAAAGGTAATGAGAAGCTACTTATGCTAGAGATATTTGTGGCTACAAAGAGGATACTGGGACCAATACATGGCAATGGGATATGTGCTACTAATGTGCAGAATTTTAGCAAAACAAGTCTTATCAAATCCATGTATAGTTTGGGCTATTGGATAAAGGGTCAGAATCAGTCCGGATGTTTGACTTTTAGGATCTAGCAAGGCAAGAAGAGGCTGCGGTCATGGGAAGGAGGACTCTGCAGCAACTTCTAACTTAGAGCATGCACCAAATTAGACAGCACAATAAAGGGAGAGAGCTCAGGCATCCTTTCACCCTATCTACCCACACTTTTGATCACTGACACCTGTTTTTTACCCATCTGGCAGCAGCAGAGAGCTGAGAGCCCCAAATTACATACCTAGGCTGACAATGTGACACAAATTTCCACAGTGACCCTGTGGAAATGAGACCCAGAAGAGACCTCATGAGACTGAGAACAAGGAGCTGCTATCCAACCGGAACCAGTGCTGAGGTTTGTGCCCTGTGCTACAATGAGAAACACTTAAATATGGCCCCCTTTTGGGCAAGGATGCTTGCTCCTCGTTCATAGGCAGCAGTCAGTTCAGAGACCCAGTCTGGAGGAGTTTCCCAAGAACAGATACCTACAGGCCCTATTTTGAATACCCGAACCAGGTTCACTCATCCTGTTTTCAAGCATGGTCAGAGAATGTATGAAGAATGAATGCTATTCAGACACCATCTTGCTTATAGCACAATCCTGTGAGAAGGCATCAGATGCAGGTGTTCCCCTTTCAAGCATCATGATCTAACTGCTTGCTTCCTTGCTTCCAGCTCGCTGATTAGGGCACTCACCTGAAGTATTTGGAAAAGAGGTTTAAATCTCCTGCTCAGCAAAAGTACATAAACTTGGGACATCCGTTCCCCTTGCCTTTAGGACATAGCCAAATGAAAGGGTGGTAATGGTTGTTTTCCATAAGATACTTTAACAATACCACCACTATATGGAAAACAACCATCACCACCCTTTTCTTTGGCTATGTCTTAAAGGCAAGGGGAACCGCAGCTGCATTTTGGCAGAGACGTGCCAAGAGACCTTCCTTTCACCCCAGTAACATCTGCAGGCTAGAGAAGCTGGACTTGGACTTGCCAGGTCCCACACTTTGGCTCAATTAAACAGGCCTGGCCATACTGTGGCTGTTTGTGGGTACTGAGACCTTCATCCACTTGGAAAATGTCTCAGCATGTCAGCTAAGCACAAAAGCAGATGCTAATAAGTGGGGCTTTTTGCGTTTGCAGCTTTGGACTGGTACAGAGTTACAGTACCTTTTAGATTTGGCACAAAGTCAACAAATAACACGTTAGCTCCTGATTTGTATCCCATTACAGACAGCTCACAGCAACAAAATTCCCACTAGCTTTAACTACAAAAAGCTAAAACTCTCATTACAGTTGCTTGTTTCAGTGCACTAACACCATGGACAACCTTGCCTCACAGTCTCAGGCAGGGGAAACAGCATATTTACTCTGAGCCACAAGTAGCAGAAGTGCCTACTGGACAGGCCAATATTTTCCAAACCAGGTTTGCTTAATGCATAAATAAATAATGAATTCAGCAGATCTCTTTGTTGTGTAAAACCGGAATGGACAAGAAAGCAGTCCAATTGGTCACTGTTATGTTCAGTCTCTCATAATTATGGAGTCATTATGCCTGGGGAAAAAAAAGAAAAACCCTATCAAAACCAGAGCTGCATAATGCCCTTGGGATAATGTTGCTTACAAAGAAAGATATGAATCACTGATGTTTTACTACCCATGAGTTGGACCATTAGTTTTAAAACCTTGTAGAACAGTTAAATAACATCCCCTTTCACTTAAAAAAAAGAAAAAAAAAGCACTAAAACAACAACAACAACAACAACAAAAAGATAATCTAACAAAGAGAGAAAAAAAAATGTAGCCTGTGATAAATTAAGCTAAGAAGGATAGATTAAAAAGGAAAAAGAAAAGAGGAAAAATGTGAACTTAATGAAAATGGTAGGAAGAAATATTTGATATTTCTGAAAAAGTGCTGTGGCTTGTAAAGGATAAAGGTAGGAATGATTTATTTTTCTTTTGTTTATTGGCGTGATCCCATGAAAAAGAAAGGACTCAGAATAGTATCGGCCTATCTTTAGAGACATCTATCTCATTTTGCCTTGTATGGAAAAGCTGAACAGAAGAGGAGGATCCTGGCTGCTGTCATTGAAGCTGTTTAAGTCAGAGTAAGAGTGAATGAAACCCACCGCTGCCAGAAATGATACACTGCTGGCTAAAGTGTAAAGTCCAAATATTTCATTTTCTCATTAAAAAATCAGTTTTATTGCTAGTGAATGCAAATCGGCTGGGAGTTTCATTTCTTCCTGTCTGGAGAAAGGAACAATGGAAAACATCATTCCAGTATCAAAGGCAATATAAATAAAACAAAAGTTCAATCTGACCGCCAGAGATAGCACGTTGGTGCTGGTCCAGAGTTCACTGACACTGCACTGATACTGAACCTTGGAAAGTCCACAGTAGAATTCCAAGCAGAAATGACTTTAATTCAGAAGACTTCTCAGTAAAACAGAATAATCATAGTACTTTCAATGTCCTTACGTTTCAAGTTTCCAAAATGTGCAGTAAACATATAGACCATAGGCAGTACAAGACTTTTTTTTTTCTTTTTTTCTGCAAGAGCTTTTATAACTAAGTTAACTATACAAATATGTGATTGATACAAAACCCAAGCACAATAAAAAACCTACTGCTGCTTAAATGGTCAAATTTGGCCAAGCTAATTTAAGGTTAATCTCTGCTTTTATTCTACAATAAGCCCTGCAGGAGTGATCTTTACATGTCTGTGAAATGAATTGCATGGCTGAACTATTGGCCGGCCTGCCCCACAGGGATTGAAGAGTAGGACTGCTCTTCCCATTGGCCACATCCAGAACGGTACTGAGGTGTCTCTGAGCTAAGCGCTTCACTACCTAGCATTTATCAACTGGCTCCTAGCTGAGAACACAGAATTAGATGCCTGCAATCATTATAGAAGGAGAATTAGGTGACTCAGAATGGCAAAATCTAATCAGACCTATATAATGAACTCCTAGAGTTAGGAAATAAGAATGATTTTGCAGGTCTGTTCAGGCATAGACCTGAGAAACATGTCTGAAAACTCCCTTCTTTTGAACTTATTCAGGCTTCATGAAACAGCTCCACTCAGGGGCACCGGCGCACCTTCTCCAGGTGGATGCGCAGAGTCTTCCTTTGAAGAACTGAGTGCTTTTGCTGTGACATCTTGCTGGCAGTAGTTCATCTCCACTCACAGCTGGGATGCAGGCTACCACCAGACCCATGCCAGGTCAGCACGGTCATGGGACACACACCCCACACATGCACTGGAAAGTTACAGTTCAGTAGCCATAGGTTGGCCATCCCTGTAACTGCAGTTTGTAGGGGTCCTGCAAATAAAGCAGGTGGCAGGAGGTGCATGACTGAACCTCTCTGAAGGGGAATCCTTGATTATGTATTCTCTGCAGGTTTCAGTGAGACAGGCAGCAAGGTATTCAGATAGGGTCATTTGTGACCACATGTAAACATGTCACTTTGAGTACTTGAGGATCAAATAGAAAAGAAAAAAAAAAAAAAAGTAAGCTATTTATGCAACAGAACCAAGATGAGAAAAAGATTTGGATAAAAACATCTTTGGATAAAGATTTTTTAGAGTTGCTTGAATTCACCATTTTATCTAGCTGAAGGTCTCTAAATACATGTTTTGTTTTTGTCCTATGCATCTGTTTCTTCATTTTGTGATATATGACAAGTTACTTGGTCTACACACACCCTTACTGATTCATCTTCAAGATGGAAGATGCACTTCACTATCACTGCAGATATTAAATGTTTCAACTGGAAAACTCTCTAAAGGACAGCAATGTGCGTTGAGTACCGAGACATATGACCCATGTTTGTCACTGTGACCTTAGATCATAAACTACGCTTTTTTTTTTTCCCCTTAAAATTATTTTTTGCTTTTGTTTATTGACTTGGAAGGAGAGAAGGGGGAAGAACAAGCCAAAGATTTAATTGAAATCTCATTTTTATATATTTAAGATATTTTCTTATTATATTCTGTTTTTGTTTCAAAATATATTCCTGGCACCTATTAACATTGAAAATATGGGAAGAATGAATTGACAGAAGAGGAACAAGCTGTAATAAAGAAGATAAAGAAAAATGTTTAGTAAGATTTGAATTCCATATCCCCAAGAGTTAACATTTATATCTCCTAGATCCCAGTGGGTGTTCACATCAAGGTACACAAACTTACAAATCAGGTGTTTATCGCAGTTGCTTTCCTTTCAAAATGTTGTAAGTATTCTCTTCACATTTTAAACAAAAAGTATGTGTTAGAAAGAAAAGCCTAAAATCTTGGGAAGTTGTTAAAGATTCCAAAGTAGAATGGGACAAAAACAAACTGAACAAACCAAACAAACAATAATAATAATAAAAAAAACTAAACTTATTATAGTCAAAATCCATTCACATTTTTCCACAATAATGACATTACTTTTTCAGCTTGAAGTAAGTTAAATAAAGTATTTAAATTCCAGTCGTCGTACAACTACCTTGTAAACAAGGGCTAGATTGTGTACTCTTTGTGTATGCACCTACCCACCTGGGCACTATATTTCTCTTGTACCCTGTTTTCATCCTTTAGTTCGTGTCTAATACTCAGTCATAGAGCCTGTTACAATCTTCTGTGAACAATTCGCAGTTTTGGTCCCAGCAGAACAAACAACAATGAGAACTTCACAGTCACAACATGGCCAGCAAGGACTTCATCTGGGGACCTGAATGAAGCTAGCCTGTATTTACATAAATGAAAGGTGATCCAAGCACCAGAGCACTTCAAATCCAACTGTACAATGAAAAGTGGTGGCTAGATACAAATGGAGTAAAATTGGTGATCACAAGCAACACCACCTGCCTGATTTTTGTGGATTAATTAAGAGAGAAACTAAATCAGGAACCCACAGATAGCTCCAATTTCAGGTTCTTTAAACTAAAGGGTAAAGTTTAAACAAGCCCAAAGCATTCTCAGTGTTTGTTGAGTACCACAGATGTCCTTGATAAGGTCTGATGGCCTTACTTCAAAGAGAAGCTGCTGCTAGCCTCCTGCAACTCGGCTCCCAAGTGACAGAAGCAGCTGGACTTAGTTAAACAGTTACCAAGCAAAAGTCATCTTCTTGCTCTGCTGTGCAAAAGGTTGTTCTAAATATTATTTTCACTTATTCAACTCTACTAAAAGAGGAAAACATTCTCTTGAGAATAATTCTTTGGCTCGGACAGTCATTAAATATTGTGTTTTGAGTATTGCTACCCTATCTTAAGTAAGATTTATCATCTAGATATTAATTCATTAAGCCTGTGGGTTTTGCTTTGTTTTTGTAACTATTAATTTTATTCATTTATTTATTATGGGAGGGGAATACATGTCTTTATAATTCATAGACTTTCTAATAATTTATAAAGCTATTTTCTATTTCAAAGCTTACTTCACTGTATATAAAGTGTCTCTTCATGGTTTTGAAAAGTTATAACAAGAAAATCATAGTTTGTTAAGAACAATCCTCTGCAGAGAAGACTCATTTAAAAGTTCTGTGTTGTGAAATCAGGTTTTTATTTATTTCAGTTTGATATAAAGGCTGTTATCAGACTGTTCCATTCATCTTGTGTTCGTCCATCTTGTGAAATCAAAAGTTGTGGATTTCACTTGATGAAAAATCTGTCTCCTGTATTATCCCAATTTTAGGTCATCCTTCTTCACATCCAGTTGGAACACCATTCTGGTGAACAATTTACATGTTCCTCACCTAGAATAATTTTTCAGCACTCCATGGACATTGAAGAAACAATGGGTATTTATACCAGTAGAAGACCCTCCTCTGTGTTTTTACATATGTTACATTTAAGCAAAACAAAACATGAAAATGTTTATACGCTACATAAGACCTTGAATCCAGCTATTCCCTTTTCTTCAGTCAGAGGGTAGTGAGGCACTGGAACAGGTGGCCCAGAGAGGTTGTGGATGCCTCATCTATGGAGAGGTTTAAGACTAGGTTAGATGAGGCCCTGATCAACCTGATCTAGTGGGTGGCGTCCCTGCCTATGGCAGGGGAGTTCAAATTAGGTGATTTTTAAGGTGCATGCCAACCCAAGCCATTCTATGATAACATTTCGAGTCTTAGCATACACAGAAACCCCACCATTTTAAACTTCAACATAGAAGGATGTTTAAATTATGTGCTTCATGTATTGCAGAATTTGGTTTTAGATGACTCAGTTCTTATTTATGTTTAGTTAAAGTTTGCCACATACTAGCACTCGAGAACATTATTCAAGTATTCAAAGCAAGAACTATTTATTATCTCTTGTATATTCAAAGAAAAATTTTGCAGTTTTGAGAGTAAGGAAATGATCTATGTATTGTGTGCCTATCTCCTTGTCTCTTCTGGGAAGGAAATAAGACAGTATGTGAAAAGAAGGGGAAACCAAAAGGACTTGGAAAAAAATATCAAAGTAAGAGTAAATTAATTGCTTGATATAAACTGTATCATTCTATCACTGACATTTTCCAGTTTTTCATGCTTTCCTGTATTACTTTGACCATCAAATAACATCGAGTAATAGCAGCATGTTACTTATAGTTGTTGAGAAACGCTAATAAGTTCAGATAGTATACTTTCTGTTGACATTTACCCATCAGAAAGCAGACAGGAGAATGACATGGTCTGAAAGCACTAACGCATTGTATCAATATTGTATTGTATACTTGGAGTGCACACTGAAAAATCAATCTATTGCTTTAGTGACTGATGCCTGCTTATTTTGCAGTTTTCGCTGTCCTCAAATGTGCTAATTATGTTAGTTATTGCTATGGTGTTTGAACAAGTTTGTGCTGAATGGCTTTGTCGCTTCATAAATCACCATCAAACATAAAAAGGCCCCACTTGTACAAAAAAAATCTGCAACAAAATCCTGCCATAAGTTCAGACAGAAAATGTTTAAGACTGAGAATTTGTCTTGATTCTTCCCACAGTTCCTGTAATGAATGCGGGTCTTAGAAGTGAAAGAATTGGTAATACCCAAATACTGAAGATCTCAACAGTAGAAGGAATTGAAGTCAGAATTGTCACACATAGAATGTCTAAATGTTATATATCAGGTCCCCCAAAATAATTAAAAAAAAAAAGATTCAAAAGAATTAATAAACGCCGTAGGAAGCACAGTTGTGTGTCTGTCTCTGTTGCTTGTGTATTCAGAGTGGGTTCACACTCAGTGAGGATGTAGACTGTCAAGGATATGTGTTGTCACACATTTACATGACCTGAAGACCAAGGACTTTTAAAGACCTACTTGTTATTGCAAGATTCACAGTACAGTTATAAGAGCTAGCAATCTTGGATTCTTTCATTTTATTCACAGCTGAATAATTACTTTGCTCTGTGATGCTGTGTAAGTCATTTCCTGGCCAGCAAAGGATAGAAGGATTGATATTAAATATAGAGTATCCATGAATGGTGATAAATTCAACGTCAGTTTGAGGAATCATACCAAGCAAGTCCAAAAAAAGAGTGGATGAGTCAGAAATTTTGACATCAGAGAAAATAGTTCATTCAGTTTTAACCTAAAACATGGAAAAGTCATCTCTCCTAGTTGGATTTTTGAAATATACAGGTAAATATGTTGCCATTTTATTTCCAGAATGCTGGACTAACAGACTTTAAAAATGGAAACATGAAATAGAATGAACATACAGCATTCAAAGAAAACAAATTGGATCCAATGAAAAAATCTCAGTAAAGATGACAGGAAGAAAGAAAAAGGAATAATGTGCAATTGATTAGAAAATGAAAAGCAAAAAATGTACTGTAATTAAGGTAGCAAGACAGCTACTTGATTTTAATTGCAAATAATTTCTCTGTGTTTAGTAGCTCTTCCAGGGCTGAAATAAATATGGTTATTCTCTAGATTAAGAATGTCACCATTTAAGACAGAATTTTCTATCAAGTGTCTAGAATTTTGCAATCACAACCTTTTAGAAACTAAAGTAGCAGATGTGCTCCAGCAGTCAAGCTTCTTATGAACTGCAATACACTTTCTAGAATAAAGCTGCAAAAAGATTTAAGAGCAGTTGAAAAGTAGAATTTTACTTGAATGTAGGTCAATAATCTCTAAAGGTTTATTTATTTATTTATCTATTTATTTTTTTATTTATTTATATATTTTCTGAGTATGTTATCCTACTCTATTTTTTTTTTGGATGTAGAATTTTGACCTAGTTTTCTAGTGTCTAATTTATTTCTACGATATACTATTTTCACACCAGTGAGGCAGCAACAGTTTTAGCATCATGAAGACTTTTAAAAAAGTTATTTAACGATGATTCTCAAAGCCTGTGATATGCAGTTTATTTTGTTGCTCTTTGCATTGTTATCCTGCAGTACTCAGAGCCTGGATATGAACATGAAAGAGGAGTGGAGAGGAGAGGAGCAGAGAGGAGAGAAAAAAAAATAAAATAAAAAGAAAGCCAATGACAACAAAACCCTCCTACTGCAATCTGTGAGTCACTCATATTATTTTGCTACAGCTTCACTACCCAGAATTACCCTATGGTATTTTGCTGATTTTTTTCTTCATTAGGCTATTGAGAAACCAAATGGGAAATTGAGGATGAGCTTGTTTCTGACAAAAGCTTTCTCTAAACTTCAGTTTGTGTATTTGACAGGGAATGAAGGCTGCAGAATACACAAATTTCACAGCTTTGAAGGAAGTGAAACAATATTAGGAGCAAGGTTTAGTGCTTCAGCTCCTAAGGGAAGAAGAGAGGACACACAGGTCAGTTTTAGATTCCTCTGGCAGTCTGCTTAGGGACTACCCAACACTCTGGGCTTGAAAGATTATAGAACATTGCCCGCTCTCCTCTTCTGTCCTCTGGCTGTTTCCCCAGAAAATCCTTGTTCTGGGAACTGCAAAAGAAGGCAATTTTATTTTATTTAATGGATAATTTCTCTATTGTGTCAGCTCTCCACAGGAGAGATACTTGTGGGCTCAGAAGTCATTTAAGATGCTCATAAATATTTGAAGGAAGCAAACTTAAACTCAGAATATTGCTGTTATCACTACGTAGCTGTGGCTGGAGAGGTGGTCAGAACCAGGTTCAGATGTATGAATAGGGAGACTTGTGAAGTCACAGACAGCTCAGTTTGCATATCTGAAACGCAAGTGGCTGGTGGGGCATGGTGTGAAAATGCCTTTATTACAAGGAACTTAAGCTAAAACTAGGAGGCCACCACTTAACACTTTACTGGTAAACAGCTTTGTTATGAACATTCATAATGATGCTGTGAGGGAACAAGGGTGCATGGGCTCTCTCAGGGACACACTCTCTCTAACACAGATTGTGAAGATCATCACATCAGATTCTCCACCAAACTGCTCTGATGAGCAGTGTCATCCCTGGACAGCTGGCAGGATATGTGAGTACAGCTGAAATATGCTTTTAGATTCTGCTTTTCAGGTCTACCCCCACAAGTATCTGTGACAGTAGGGGCTAATGCCATTGCTGAGGATCACAGATGTCAACATATACCAACAGTGGAAGAAGAGAGTGGGGAAAGCGTGCTTACTTGCCATGTGAGGAACTGGCTAGATCCCTGTGACGTGTGGATACTATGCATATGTTCACTGCAACTGAGGTTCACAGGCCTGAAAACAAGCTGAGGCACACCTTTTCAGCTGCAATAGTCATGAGGATCATAAGCACCTTTATTAATTATGTCAGCACAGTTGGACATTTTGCCTTTGTGAACTCCAGTGATGATAGATAACTGGGGTGTTACCAGACAGTGGTAAGTTGGCAAGTGCTTTGCAAAATTTAATTTACAAAAGCAGAAGGTGCTTAACAACATAGAATGGCTCGGGTTGGAAGGGACATTAAAGACTATCTAGTTCCAACAACCCTGCCATGGGCAGGGATGCCACCCACTAGATCAGGTTCCTCAGGACCTCATCCAGCCTGGCCTCGAACACCTTCAGGGATGGGGCATCCACAGCTTCTCGGGGCAACCTGATCCACTACCTCACCACCCTCTGAGTGAAGAATTTCCTCCTAATGTCTAATTTAAATCTGCTTTCTTTTAGTTTAAAGCCATTCCCCCCTGTCCTGTCATTGTCTGCCTGAGCAAAAAGTGAATCTCTATCTTTTTTATAAGCCCCCTTTAAGTATTGAAAAGCTGCACTGAGGTCACCCTGGAGCCTTCTTTACTTTAGGCTGAACAACCCCAGCTCTGTCAGCATTTCTTCATAGGAGACGTGCTCCAGCCCTCTGATCAACTTCATAGCCTTCCTCTGGACCCACTCTAAAAGATCATAGGTTGATGAACTACTTATTTTTTCCCATGTAGATCGGTCATACTAAATTCCCAAAGGGTGATATTGATTTCTGAAACAAGGTGGGTTCAGAAAAAGAAATATTGCAGTTCTGTATCTCATACCAACTTCTCGAACAAAGTCATGTTAACAGATTTCTGAAACTTTTACCTAGAAAATAGTAGCCCACAGTTGACATGGAGGCCAACAGACAAACCTAGGGTAATAGCAAAGTACAAAGGAGCTGATGTGGATTCCAGGAGTGTCCAACCCCCTTCCCAAGGTTCTGGGGAGTGGCAGGCATGTGGCTGATGCTGTTGATGGAACGGATGCCAATTCTGAGGTTACACCTCTGAAAGGTAACACTGGCCTTGCACAGTGGAGAACACTACCACAATACTCCCATGTGGTGGCCTGCAGAAGGCCAACAGCATTAAGGCTGGATAGTGTTAATATGGCTGGGGATCCATTTGCAATGGGTATCTCTTCCAGAAAATGATGATTAGGACAGCCTTTGAAGAAATTCAGACATGGTAGAGTAGCTTCTCTCTGTTTAATAGTAAATCCACTAGAGTACATTTAAAATGATCGCTAGCTCAGGAACTGATACATGCTATACCTAAGCAGGGCTTGTTGTTAGCTTGCAAGTAAGCATGTTTGACATATTAAAGCACTGGAAAATACATTTCAATGAAGACTTACTGTGATTTTTACTTGTAAAGAGGTCTCCATACTCAAAACCTAATTAAAAGTAGGCTTGATATATCCATCATTACAGAGTCAAAATCTCCCTGTAGCTTTTGAAAACAAATAGCTCTCATTTCAAACAAGTAATGCCATTACAGTTTCTTAAAAGGTAGGGGGACTCAATGTAAACATCAACACTTTTGAAAATTTGTGTACTCATCAAATACCTTCCAAGCCATTACAAATCTTGTACTTCTCTAAAGCATTAGTTTATTCTACAGCTAATGAATCCAAAGAGCATCATGTAGAATTAATGTTGGATGAGACAGAGACAGAAAAGTGCTCTAAGTCCTTTGCCTTATTTGTATAGGACTGATTAGTCCTATGTAGATTTGGGAATTCAATTTTAAAGGATGTTGAATGTTGTCAGATCTTGCCATTAATTGATTTCATATAAGGTTTCTTGTTTCGTTTTCCTTCTTATTGTGGTGACATGAAGTCCAGAAAACTTATCAGCAAGGAGAGGCTTTACATTTTAAAAGGCTGGAAAATTCTCACATTTATAGATCTAAAATTACAGAATTAATAAAGAATTGGGAAATAAATTCCACATGTTCCAGTACTCCTAATTTTTGGCCTGATTCTCATGCTGGTAAAATATGGGAAATTAAGCTTGGCTCTGACAAGAAGCTTGGCTTCTCTCTGTTTCCAGAACATGAACTTTTGGTACAATTTATTTCCACTGATTAGAAACATTTGTTGGAATTATTCACCAAGAGCTACAGTTTAATTCAGAATCACTATAATGTATATACATTCAATAAAATAAACAAATGAACAACTATATAAAACTTTCCAGCTCTGTGAAAGAGTCTTGTGTATCACTGTGCTATACAGTGTCACATCAACCTAACAAATCCTTTTCCTTTCACAATATTTAACATTATATAACCCAGGGTTCATAAAGTGCAATCTAGAGATAATGGAAAAAATACAGGACGCAAAAACTTTCTGGCTGATAATATTGATTCCAGGTGTTCTGGGAGAAAATTAATTCAGTCATATGTTCCAGCTATAACACTGCTTACCCCTTTTGTAGATGCCTGTTGAAACAGCTCTTAATATTCTGCAGACCCCAAACCACAGATCAAAACTAATTACAAAAATTAAGCTAATTGTTTAAGAGCTTGCAGCAGAGTGTAGATTAGAGACATCGGCAGCTGCACAACACCACCTGACTCTTTTCTAGCCCATGTGGAGTTTATAAGAGGAACGAGCCTCAGCAGAGAATTAATAAATTCAATAGTTATGTTTTGGAAATGTGTCTTAAACTTTTCCCAGGCTATTATACTTATACTCTTGGCCCCTAGTTAGGTCATAACTGTGATCTGTTTTTTAAACTTGTACATACCACATGTCAACAGATGCAAAACATTTCCATTTATTTCAATTGATACATTAACCAGAACACTGGTTAGTAGCGCATCTGAATTATTCATCACAAATACTGACCTGTTAATCTGCAGATCTTTAGCAACTCAATTCACATCTGTGCAAGTGTAAAAAAAACAATTTGCCAAGTAGTTCATTTGTGGCCAGATCTGAATTTATGGCATACGTGTGAACTTCTCTTTTTCTCTACATCACTGACCCTTTGCTGTGGTTATTCATCATGCCCAATTTGTCATGTCCTGATATGTGATGTTACCTTTGACTCCCAACTAAGGGACATTCTTTACCTCTGAAAATATCCATACAGATTATGCACAATGAATACCACTCACTGGAAATTAGTTTTTGGATGAAACTGCATTTTTGTTGAATAACAGCAATATTTCAAGGCCACCACACACTGTTAAAAATATTTCCATATTATTTCCTAATATTTCAGAAATTAAATGACTCATTTTTAGAAGACCAAAGGTCTAATCACCTCTGACTATAAAAACAGTGTAGTGCATGAGAACTGCAGTAAAAGCTATCTTGACCTCTGGAGTCAAGACCAGCAATATCAACTTTCTTGAGCCAAACACTGAATATATACTGGACAGGAAAAAGCAACGATTCCCTTGTGTCATCTATAGTGCTGATACAGCAAAGTGCACCTCCCTCAAAGCTCATTCAGAATTACAGCCATGAGTGAAAATACAAATGTGCTAGCCATGAAGCTTACTTGGATTTTCCAGAACTGGTCTGCTTTTGTGCTTAAAGAAGAATTGTTTTTCACATACTGCTTGTAGTTTTTCTTAAAAAGGAAGGATGAGTTTGCTTAAAATTTATAACCACAAAAGCATGATGTTTTTTGATGAATCAGATTTTAGATGTGAAGAAAGTGTATCTAGGTTTTACATGAGCAATCAGTCTTTATGTTCACATTTACCAACACTAGTCTTAAAAAGAATAATTTTAACATTTGATAATATAGCCCTAGCCTTAAAAAGAATAATTGACAATAGCATACCAGATGGTGAATCTGAGTTTCCAGGGTCTTCTGCACAGGTAAAAAGTAAACACAGTTCTGCTGTCATGCTACCAGAAGGATCTAAAAAGCAGTCTGACAGCAGAGCTATTTAGAAGTTCTTGGTTACTTTGTTTCTATATTATTCAAGTACATATTGCCTTGTGAGACATAATTCTAATTAAAATTTCTTTCTATTTTGATTTCATTATGAGACTATTTTAGAGCTACTTCAGAGCTGATTAAGTTGCTTGAAGTTATCAAGCAAATTCCACTGCAGAGGAAACAAAATAAGCTAATTTTTACCTCTGAAAATCTTGTAGTGTTGCTGTCCTATATCTTTCCAGTTTATATTAGAAATCATCTGACTAGATATTTCTGTCTCTTCATCCGGCCTGCCTGAGAACAACCAGCATGCAGTTTGTACACATTATCATGGGAGTGAAACTGTAAGCATCTTGTGAAAATTTCTTCATCCTGTATAATATTCATGTTTAATTTTATGACATTTCTCATAAATGGACTCCAGTTCCATAATTACATAGAATTTCTCTCTCTTATTGGAGTCCCCCCAACCCCCACCCCTCTTTTTTTTTTTTTTTCTGTTAGAGTGTAACTCTAAACCAAGCATGCATATAGTTATAAGGTCTTGTGCAAATAAATGAAAATATATTCAAATGACTGATGTAGTCTTCCACCACAGAAGTCATTGAAGGGTACAAAAACTAGAAATTCATTTTCTTATTTGCATTGTCCCTCCAATTTATTGCAAATACATGGACAGAGTTTGCCTTTTCAGTCCTAATAGGCTACAGGCAGAACCTTTTGAAGATAAACCAGCCATTAGCAGCTGGAAGAACAATGCTAACTGCAATACTGTGTAACAGTTTTTATAGCTTAACTAGAACAAATAGACTGATCCTTCAGTATGGAAATTCTAGCTTTGTCAGTACTCACAGGGCACTGGATTTATTTGTATTAGGTTTAGAAACATACAAAGTGTATCACCTGATATGTTCATGTAACATATCCAAGTTATGATAAAAGGAGCTTCAGTGCACATTTATTAATAGCCAAAGATAGCTAAGGTTTAGGGAAAAAAAAAAGTATATATATGTATTATGTATTTACTGTAAATAAATATATATATATATATATATATATTTTTTTTTTTCCCTGTGTGGGGAATAGGCAAGCCAGAAACCAAAAATTTCATTTCCAGTAAAAGTTGATTCCGAGCATCTACTTCAAAGTTTTGTAAAACTTCAAGGAATACTGAACTGTTCACTGTTAGGATGTCACTGGGAAACTATTACTATCAGAGGAAGGAACTCCCAATGATTCTGAATGAAGGTTTTACTGAGGAATGAATTTTAGTAGAGTTAATCCATGAAATTATTAGTAGATTTTGTGACAGGAAGTTTTTTTTCTGCTAGAATAATGTTACACCAACAACATTGTCTCCACTAATTATTATTAAATCTCCATTAATTATTAAATTGCATACCATACTTATGAATAACTACTAAGTCAATCCTTCAAATCAGATTAGGAGTTAGGAACACAACTATCCCCATTAAATTCAACATCTGAAATAAAAGTGATTCCTCCGGTTTTCCAGTAATTAAACTATGAAATGTTGGAGGAAACAGGAATGCCATCTGACAGAGGAAAGTGGTGCTGGCTTCCTGCAGCAATGAGCCTCATATATGGGAGAGTCCAAGCTGATGGGGTTGACAATGACAGAGTCCTGACTCCTTGTACATTTTCTGAAGAGAGCTGCTATTTCCAGAACTGAAAGTCTGAGAAGTTCAGTGTCTGTAACAGCTGTGTGGAGACCACGCTCTACATGTTTGTACCTACCAACAATCTTATCGGACAAGTAACTGAGTCCCCCATTTTTCAGCAAAAGAAACGCAATGCTAAGGGCTGAAGCAAGGCATGGAGACAGTAACATCCTTCAGACTTTATCTATTTAAAAGTTAGGTCTCTAGTGTACAGAAATTATTTTACCTTTCTACAGCCAGTGGAAAATATGACACCTTGAAAGGGTGCTTAATTTCCTGTAATTCGGACATACTTTAGCAAGCTGAATTGTCCTCCAGAGGTTATTCTTCCTCCATAGACTGCAGAAAGAGCCTCAGTAACTACTTTACACTAGCTGTCTGGCTTTTAAATTGCTAAGGTTAGTGAGCTGAATCCCATTTCAGCTCTGCAGCTTCAGAAGGGAGAACTGACTTGAATGATCGTTTGTTCACTTATTTTGCCAGTGCTGGGCCTGAGCAGATGTTTCTATTGAGCTGTCCACAATGGCTCCAGAACTTCTCTTGGGTGCTCGCTGTTAATTTAAAAGTCAGTCATGCATGAGTAGTTTATGTTGTTCCTCCCGAAAGTCCGTTATCTTTGTACTGAATTTTATTTATTTAAACTAATAAATAAGTATGCCTTCATTTATCTAATTGTCTGTGGAAACACTGTAATGTAATAATCTGAATCTGACTATGACGTTTTTCAAAAAGCTGCGTGTGCTGGTATACGTGGGAAACTTTCTTAATCCAGATTTTCAAGCTGTATATGCAAATAAAAACAGAGATGCAGATTCAGATGATGAAATTAATAGATTCACAATTAAATACTTGGCAGTCTGCCTCAGGAGTTCTGAAGAATAACATCTCCCATCATTAAATAGCATTATTTCAAGTGTATAAACACACCTTGTGTTCATCATCAGACCACAGATAAAGTATTATCAAGAGACATGAAACTTGGCCAGATGGAGCACAAGCCCAAGAGGGAGTTAACAAATAAATTAATTACCATTCAAATTAAAATAATTACAATTCTGGTTGCATACAAATATTGAGCTGTCAGATCTAAGCTTTGTTTGGAAAGACAGCATTTGCCCGTATTGATGGATGGAAGAAGCAGAGTAACTATTGACTAGAAATCTCAAAGTCTATTAAGCACATGCATCTCTGGATTCAACCCTTTGTTCATTGACACATCTGAGTGACATCTGTTTAATGGCTTGGTCTTGATAATATATTTAGTGTAATCTCTACTACAATGTGATTAACTGTACTGGAAATGCAGATGAAAAGGTGTATTCAGTGATTTGCAAAGGGTCACAGATGGGGAGCATTACCTTCAATATTTGTAGTTATCTAGGCACAGGAAGAGAGAATCCATACTCAGTGACAGACTATCAGAGCTTTTCATTATTAAATGTAATGACCATACATAATAGATTTCAAAATAAAAACTAATCTTCTCATCATGCAACCAAGAGACAATAACAACCCCTAATAATTAAGGAAGGGGAACAATAACTTATTATACAATGATTAATATGAATGGTTGGAAGATGTGATTACCAGGAAAGAGCTCTCACTTAGGTTCAGCCAATAATAGAGGTCAGACGTGTACTGGTAACCTGTTCTTGCAAAGAGATGCATACATATAAATACTTAAATGCACATGCACACAGACACGTGCACAATCCTAATGTGATCCATTGTGAATGGCATAATTGAAATCAATGGACCCACTCACAAGGTCTATGACTTATTTACTCTGAGGCTTCTCTAAAATTATCTGGTAGCAGGATTGGTCTGGATCGAGTACATTTCCATTCATTACAACGATGTAAAACTCCTCAGTTTAACTAAGAATAAGGCCCAGTGTACATTAAGTTAAAAACATACATAAATCTTCGTACAATCAGGGCTTAAGGGCATTATGCAAAAGGTGCTCCTTTCAAGAGCTCCTTTCAGATGAAATCATTTGATATAAACAGTTAGCATAATAATAATATTGCTAAACAAACATGAATAAACTGAAAATGTATATTTAAGAGAATGTACTTTGAAAAAGCTCATTATTTGCTAATTATTATTTCTGCTGTGTTTTTTCTTGCTTCACTTCTTTGTATGTACATGTTGGGTCATTTACTCCAATGAAAAAGAAAGCCTGTTAGTTTCTTTGCTTTAAATTACTGATCAGTAATTTCACAGACCAGGAAAACTTCCTCTTCCCTCATTTTCTCTCCAACAAGATGCATCTTCTGAGCAGCAGAATAGAAATGATATTTAGTTATCATTGAATTTTTCCCATGCACCTGTCCAAGCACAGGACTGCTGATGAGTCTGTCCATTCTTGCAGAACTGCTACACAAAGAGGACATGGTCTGTGCTCTGCAACAGCAACTGCATACTTCATAGTCCTTTCCATGTCCATACTGTTACCCATGCATGAGCTATCAACAGCTACTACCCGTGAATGAGTAATTTACCATATTCACAAAAGTATCTTTTTCTGCTTATACTGTTTGGCCTCTCTTGTGGAAATATTATTAAGATGGTTTGCTGTTCTTGGGCTGGAAGTAGTGGAGGCTTGGAAAATGATCACATCTACTCCCATATGGAGAACATACATGAATAAATATATCTGCCAAAGGCATAGATTGAATCCACTTGTCTTCTGTCATTCATCAGTTATTAATCAAGAACAGACTGGTCTTAATTTGGCTTAGTAGACAGTGGTTTAGGTTACTGTCATTTTCTCATTCTCCTCACTGTTCTCTTATAAAAAAGCACCAGATAAAGCAAAAATTACAATGCTGTACCTATACTGATAGAACTTAATAATGCAGCAGCTCTTCCCAACCTGGACAGGATTTCAGTGTTATTGAGGTGTGTGAACATGATTATGTGTGTGTTTATATGCTTATCACTATAAGATATTCTTATACCTGGAGGAGAATAAACTACCTGAGTAAGCACATTTACGATACTGAACTTATGTCCATCCTAGTCAAGCTGGGTTAATAAAAATACCAGTATGCCAGCATACAGAGAAATAAAACTTATAGGGTAAAAGTGTGTCAGATTAATAAATTGGCATAAATAATTTTGTATATGCCATAGCTGTTACAACTGAAAAAGAATATACATCAGCTTAAACCACCTCTGCTGAATTTTAGCTGATCACATTTCACTTCACAAAGGGGAATGGTTAAGCGTATACACATGGCCAGTTACCACAGCTCATATGAAAAATGGAAACTGGATATGCTATGACAGCTAGGTTGTTCAAAAAGTTCACTTGCAAATCTGTATCCTTCATTAAAATGACACAGGGACTGTTAATGCCAGATTTTTGTCTCCAGCTGTTCCAGCTGTAAAGAAAATGTCAGTGTACTTTCTAGCTACCCAATATGTGTTTCTTTTCAAGTTTTTAGTTTACAAGAATTAACATTTCCAAAAGCTGTATATATCATTGCCAGAGGCTGAAAGCTCAGATGCTTAGTGATAGCAATTTAAATACCTTGTTTATTAATTTTGATCACAGTGGAAGAGCAAGTATCATATTTGGAAGACCAGCACAAGGGTAAGTTACTGTTCATTTTGTTGCCTTAACTAGGTATTCTCCAGGGAACTGAGTTCCACAGTAACGATAACGTCAAACCCAGATGGACATATGAGCAAGAATGAAGAAAGTTGAGATCCTTGAGTACAAATAGCCAGATTTAAAATACTGAGTTACACATACAGATCCTAAAAAAAAAAAGGCATGGATCACATTCAGTGCATTTATTGAGTCTACCACAAGTAATGTTACAAAAAGAGTATTAAGGTCTTGGAGTATCTGACATAAGAGAGTTGGGAATGTTCAGCCTGGAGAAGAGATGACTTTGGGGGATCTTATCAATGTATATAAATACTTGATGGGAGGGAGCAAAGAAGATGGAGTGAAATTGTGCTCAGTGGTGCTCAGTGAGAGGACAAGAGGCAATGGGCACAATGGAAATACAAGGAAACTCACACAGGGGAAAGATCAGTGTGAGGGTAGTTAAACACTGGACTGGGTTGCCTTAAGACGGTTGTGGTATTTCCATCCTTAGAGATATTCAAAACCAACTAGACATAGTCCCAGGCAACCTGCTTTAGCTGACCCTGCTTTGAGCAGGGAGGGGGACTAGAAGATCTCCAGAAATATGTGCCAACCTCAACCAGTTTCTGATTCTAAGATTCCATATTGACAAATTTAAAGCAAGAGTTAATTTGTTTCTGGAACCAGGAAGAACACTATTCTTCCCATACTGTAGCCTTCTCCTACTTTGAAACTTTATATCAATGCTGTTGTTTGATCAGACTCTGATCTTTTCCCTGTATTCCCCCACTGATTTCAAAGGGCATTAATCCATGCTCTAAAGAACATATTAAGGTGCCATATATACCCCAGGTATATTTGAGGAAATCACTGGGAGTAAGATACTTAGTCCACCTGTGTATTTTTTGTGAATTCAGCTATAGTCCTATACATTTTTAAAACCTTTTTTTTTTTTGATACTTATAGGTAGTTCTGATAATTTCCTGACCCAAGTCTAAGGAGTGTTCTTCTGTGGTTGTGACTTCACCCCCATTGTGGATCTGCAGCTTTAGTCATAGAATTTATTTCACTTACTACTTTAACATTTTCTATGTTATCTGCTGTGGCCAAAGTTATCATTTTAAAGACAAGTGTTTTACAGGCTAACTGTATTACATTGACTTCTGTTTTCCCTCTTTACTTCTTCTCTCATCTCCATCTAGAATTTCATAGAGTTCCCATTTTCCTATCAAAGTAGAATGTCTTTAATAACCACATGACCCCTTCAATCATGAAAGATGCATCTGTACCAAAGCATACAGAACTCGTAGCTGGACTTCAGCAATAAAAACTCAAGATATATTATAGCAGAATTTGGTTTTGATTCTGAGAGAAAACAGTTCAGAAAAAGATTCTGAAGATCTTTGTATTATTTAAGCATAAGTTCAGTAATTGTGAAAAAATCAATACCATGACACCTGATTAAGGAGAAAATTTATGGCTTTTTCATAGATGATATGGAGAATGTAGGAAAATGTACATATATAGACTTAATATAAGTATACATATATACTTTCTTCATACACACACACATACACATACACACACCTTCATTCAATTCAAATCACTATACAGTTCATTGATTTTAGTAAATGTAGTCACCATTTCCTTGCAACAAAAACACCTCTGCATGACTGATTAGGAGGCAATATTGGATACCACAGAATTCTCTTTACTGTACCGCAGGTGTTAATGCACTTAGAAGTGCTATGCTTCCATGATTAAATTTGCCCTCAGGAAGAAAGGAAGTATTTGTTCTTCATTAGCATTTTTGCTAGATGGGATCCCACAATCCAGTCTCAGGAACAAATGAGGCATTTTCACTCATCACTGCAGATGCAGTATATTTGTGAAATGGGCTTTAAGAAATGTAAATTGAGCAAAAGCTAGGAAAAAACATGCAGACAGGAAAAACCCCAAACCGATAAGAGCGCCTCTCCTCTTTGGCAGCATGCTCTCCAGGAAAACTTCACAGTTCAGGGCTTGAAGCAACCACCCTGACTGCACTTGGCTGGCAGCAAGTGCAAATCTCTGCAGTCAAATGTTTGTGAGCTTTTAGTAACCTATATGAAGCAAACTACTGCTTTGTGTTTTGGTGGCCCTCTGTTCCCATCATAGATTCGCCCCACTAACATTACTTGTAATCTTTACAGAGAGGAAAATTTACAGTGGGATAAAAACTGACCATCTCCTTTAAGCCCCAGGGTGGTTTTCCAGATCACATTATGAGGGTAGTGTGGTGAATTTTTTATAGCACAGTATGTCTTCAGACATAATACATTCAGGCTGAAAAGCTGTTAATCCATCCACTGTCATGAGCAATGTGTTTGTTTAATTATGTTCCCAGGCAAATAAAGATCTCAGTTGGCTGAGTCCTCATTTTTCCCTTTCCCTCCCTCTCCCCAACATTTATTGATGATGGAAGGGCCCTTAAATGTGGTTAGGTATCTTCTTCAAAGAGCTGTTTACTGTAAAAAATAGCAGGCTTCATCATGTCACTCAGAATACTAAGGCAAAGACTGTGTGGAATCAAGGACAGCAGGAGTCAGAAAATACAATTATACAGGGAATTTTAAGATTATTGTGTATGCCTTGCTTCTCCTCAGAAAATTCCAGAATAATATGAAGTTCAAATATAAATATTGATTAAGGATTATTGAAGAATTTATTTTCCATGAAAAAGCACTCTTCTTTATTTATGTAGGAAACGATATACTGTGGTATGCTGTGGAGTATATATAGGGTGGAGTATAAAGGAGCTAAAAGAAAAAAAAAAAACAAAAAAGGAAAAAAATAACTTTTTTTGGTGATATCGGAACAGCTCTTTGCAAAAATTTACCGTAGATGATTCTGTTAGAACTGATGTATTCATTCAAAATATTTCAATTTCCATGAAAATCTATTTTCTGATAGAGTACATTTTCCTCATTTTTTAATCATCTCTTTTCAGTAATTTGTTAAACCTGAAAGCATAATGCTCAATCCTTCCTTTATTGATGTAAATGCTCAAGTCCTAGACACATTTCATTTGGCTAAACTTAGAGATACTTACAATCTTTCTTAGCACATTTTGTACATGCATTGTCAGAAAGCTAATGAAATTAGTATTTTTTTTAAACCCTTTACTAAAGAATTTGCATTTAATGAAAGCCCCCTACAGTAGCTTTAAACACTTCATTTTCTTTCTTAGTTTTATGTGTCTCACATAGGTAATTTCTAAATTCCTTAAGAAACCTCACAGATTCAAACTACTGTTTCTGTTTGCCTGCCGTAGATATATATTATCAGATGGAAATTTAACAGTGTTGCTAAATATTTCCTTTTATCGCACTGTCATGAAATATTGATAATATGCCCTGAAGATACTACACCTTGTTTCTATGCATTTTTTTTCTTCTATGAAGCTGTCAAAGTTATTTTTTTCTTACTTTATTTTCTCACTAGTAATATCCTGGGCCTGCTGTTTATTTTTCATACACGCGTGCTGTTTTCTTTCATTAGGCGTATTTTGGCCATCATGTAGGGGTCATTCCATGGCCCACTAATAAGGGAGGAAAAGCCATGTGTAGAAGTTCTTGCTTCATTTGCTTCCTTCATCTGATCTCCATGATCCCCTCACCACTTCATGGTTCATTTGTCACTGACTGAGAAGTACCTGCAGCACTGTGGGGTCACACTGAAATGAAGGATTATTTTTGGGGGGGGTCTCTTCTTTTAGCTATTCTGTGACATGCAGCATGGCCCCATAGCATGGAGCAGGGGAGGGAAAGAAGGGAGAGGAATCAGGACCTTTTGAAGAAGTATCATGGTCAAGTGAGAAAAGAGAAAGAGAAGCAGGTAACCAAGGGAGAAATCAGAGCCCTCTTGAAGTTATCATGAGATTCCCTGTTAGCTTCAGGAGGGTAGAGACTTCACACTGGGCTTTGCTTCTTGCTCTAAAATAGAACTTAATTGTTGGCTGTTGAGTCTTCATTTACAACTTTTCCAAATAATTCCGTATGTGCTTTCAGCAATTTGAAGAGAGAGTAAGCATGTGGATACAAATTCTCAGCCACCCCTGAGATCTGTCTAACACAGCTGAGGTGGCTGGCTTTTTGCCACCTTTTTTGTTCATTCTATCTCCAGGCTAATACGTCTGTGAAATGCCTGTCTGCCTTTTCTCAGACAAAAAATATTTTACCCAATACAAGGTGACTCTAGGTTGGACCTCATTATAATGGATAAAATATGAATTAAACACTGGACCAAAAGTGAGTGGTTGCTTAGGGACTGGTAATCACATATTGCAGAAGAAGAAAGTAACAGGCCCTTCAGAAAGGGAAAGTTTTTTTTTTGTTTGTTTGTTTGTTTTTTAAACTCTGGAGATTGATGCTAGGCAAAATCAAAACAGAAATTAGGTGCAAATAACTAACAAGTTCATACATCTAACATCCTGTATTGTAAATTTTTACCTACCCTAAGTCCTCCACACTTAGGAAACATTTGTAAATAGAAAACTATGAACAAATGATATGGATTCATTAGAACTGAAAACTTTAATATCACGAATTTCAATTTAGAAGACTTCAGAACAAAAAAAAAAAAACAACACGGAAAACAAAAACTAAAACAACAATTAAAAAAAACTTTTTCACAAAGCTAACTTTGTGACAAAATAGTCTGAAATGGCATGCCAAAATCTGTTTGCCTGTCAGCCCTGCTGCTATATAACTTACAAATATGCTATTAGCATTCTAGCACCTCATCCTAGCACTTACTTTCATACAAAATTAGCCCTGCATACAATATATGCACACATGTCTTTTTGTGACATAGCAACACTGTTTTAAAAACTGGAATTCATAGTAACCCAATAAAAATGAGGGCTGTAAATTAACTGGGCATAATGCAGTCTTTGCAGTTCTCCAGAGTTCTTGAATAAATGCAAAAATAAATGAGGAAGAAATGTAAGTGGAAAGAAACAGCCTTTTCTTCATCTTTTCTAATTGAAAATTGTGACTGGCATTAGTGGGCTGGAATATGGAACACACATCAAGAAAGGTCAACAAATGAGTCCAATACATGGAAAAAGTGCCTTACTGGAGAAGCTGAAGGACACCATCAGTTTTAGATGTACACGGTTTACATTTTTACCCATTCTATACTCCTTTCTAGCAGTTCAGTGACACAACTCCATCACATTGACCGACAAGGATCTCACCAGTTCAAGTTCCAAATTAGGAGATATAAGGGAAAAATTTAGTACTTAATACCTATCCTGTTCACATAGCTGGCAGCAAACCCATATTTGTAAAAGGAATAATATCGAACAGAAAATGTACATCTCATTCTGCAACACTAAAAGTCTGCAAAAGCAGTATTTTAATGGTTTGGAAAATGTTACCAATGTACAAAGAAGCAAATTAAAAAGAAGTCTTACAAAATGTACCTGAATTACGGTGACAATTCACATTCATCCAGTGCTGTTTTGTCTAACAATTCACAATAATTGTATTTTAGACTATTTTGTGCTTAGCCTCAGGGGAATTCTCTGCTGACTTTTACAATACAAAATGAATGTATTTACTTAGACGGCAAGTCCTCCAGAGGCAAGAACTGTCTCTTATCATGTGTCTTTTACCAGGTCTGGCAGAGTGGATTTTATCTCGATGGTGTTGTAATACAAACAAGTAACATATATGAAAGCCAGAAGGTGCACTGTAATCGCCCTCTTTGATCTCCAAAACAAAATGACAGAAGATTAGGAGAATCCAAGTTTTCTTGCTTAGGAAGTAAGTGTGAAATATACAGTGTAAGGATTTTAATGGCTTTCTACATGACAAACAGAGACATTCATCACTAACGAGGAGAATATGAATCCTTTCACATTCACTTCATAACCCCTTGCCACTCACTAATAATAACAATAATGAATAACACCAGAAGCAAGAGAAGTATATTTGATTTCCTTTCATTTCTTTATTCTCAGAAACTCAGCAGCAGTTCTTTATGAAATTTAATGGTTACATTAAACTATGTTTTAAATAATGTTCAAGTTAAATCTGAAATCTGTGACATCTGAGAGCTTGTACTCAACAGTGATAAAATGGAAGAAGGTACAACAGAGGGATTTAAGAAGAAAAAGGTCTTTCAGCATGGCCAAGGCCTTGCACTATTTAATAAAGCAAACCTTGTAAATAAACTTTTCTTCATTTTTCAGTACACCACTTTGGTCTGGTCTATTTTATTACTTTCAGCGTTTAAGTCCTTGAGGATTCCCTGCTTCGCATTAGCGAGGAGACCTACAGTTACTGAAGCGAAGTGAAGGGTTTTGAGCAGAGGATCAACACTTGTTTTGTGGCTTTCATTGGAGTTTCTCTTCAGCCATCTGAAGAGAATGCCTAATACAAAACTGCCACCAGAATCAGCAGTATGTATATATAGCCATATATACAGCAATATATAACATATATATATGTAGATAGCAGTATATAGCAGTAACCTACAAATCACACGTCAAAAGTATGTTTTCCTTGTAACAGAAATAACTCTTTTTGACTAAGAAACAGGCACAGCTACTCTGCTTTCAAGTGTTCGTCCTCTTGAATGCCTCTTGAGTGCTATTTCCTGTCCTTCTCATCTTCTGTTTGCCATCTGTGTGTTTAGGCTAGTCTGTAAGAGCCTCATCCTATGGCCAGCTGAAAATGGCAGGATTGTGTCCCTCTCTGCCTGTCCATTGCTTTAAAGGCAAATCTTTCTTAACCCCACAGGAATCACCTCCTGATTTTCAAAAGAATGAAATGTTCCACGGTTCCTGTACAGCCCAACTCAGTGTCTGCAACATCTTTTTTTCCTGACATATCTTTCAAATTCTTTTAAAAACATTTCACCAGTCCCTGATCTTTAAGTAAAACTTCACTGACATTAAAGGAACGACCTAGACTTACAGTGGTTGAGATTCATTCCTCTTTATATTACAGAGACTGTTTACATTTGCAAGTAGTACAGTTCAAGGCAGAGTAGAAGCATAGATCGTGGCCTAGAAACAGTGATTCAGAGGAGCAAATGCCCTTACTGCATGTGATAAAAGATTTTAATTTGGTTCAGTTTTTCCCATAGACTGAATACCCATTAACAGTTGACATAAAGTAGGGGTGCTGCTGGAGGGTATTTTTTAATTTAGTTTCATCTTAAAGGATTCTGGTTCAGGTGCTCCAAGACTACAGTAAGACTCAGACCAAAGCATAATTAGGTGAAATGACTGGGAAATCTGTTTCAAAAGCACAGTCCTGATGTGAACAAAAATGATAAAGTAGACTTACTCATTATTGACCCTTTTGATAGTATACTTACATGAATCAACATAGTAAATCTTGAGTGTTCCTTCAGAGAACGTAAATTGACTTTAACTTTGAGACACATTCCCTCAAGAGACTACACCAAGAATTTATATTATTATAATCTTGAATATTCTGCAGAAGACTGAGTAAAACCAGCAGAAGGACAGCCCTACCAAGGCACAAGGAGGTGCTGAGCCATTCATAAGCCAGCATCAGGTCTAGATATGGGCATTTCTCTACACCTGACTATCTTCACAATATGAAAAGCAGAGGTCCCAGCAAGCTCAGGCACATCCAGAGTTAGGTAGCAGCTATGATGTTTATTTTCAAGGTTATGATTTTTTTGTTTTGTTTTGTTTTTGTTTTTCTGTAGTATTTTTGTTTGGGGTACTGAAAGTCTTTATTAGAGCTGGCCTGACTTGCCAAGGTTGTGGAGAGTCAGTTTACAGTAAAACTGGATTTTCTCAGCGTAGAGGATGTGGTCGTGGATAAGCAGGAAGGAATCTATAAAACAGCAGTGATGAATCAGGTTATTTGCTTTCCACATCCCACCATGATAATATTGACTTCTTCTTGATTGCAAACAGTGGGTGATTGGTGTTCATCATTTCCCCTACTGGTCTTGTTTGTCAGTGGAATAATATAGGAGAAATACAATAAGAAACAACGAGGTGAACAGAAGCAGATTAGCTAGGAGGGAAAGAAGGAGGGTCTGTGGGTGGCCAGCTGCCACAGCTTGGGGTGGGAGTCACTGCAGGTTAGGTGATGCCATGGCAGATCTGCTGTTGTGCACTGCCATCACCAAGCCCTGGTGAACAAGCTGGTTTTGTTTGAAGTCACAGGTGACAGACAGAGTTTGACCCAATCAGTGTAATCATTTTGTGTTTGCACAGGTCAGGAATCATCCTTGTCCAGCCTATGCCTATGTTAAACTGGATTTCTGTGTGACAAGCCAATGTCTGTTTTATTAAGGAAAAAAATTGCCAGCTTGTTCAGGCTTGTGCTGGTATTTGGTGCTGAAAAGAGCTTTTAGTGATATCTGTGGGAAACTTCAAATAACAGCTTTAAAATTTGTCTGACAATGAGCCTAAAGAAAATACCTTGGCATTAAAAGATATTTTCCTTTCAAACTAATCACATGTTAACGATATATATTATAATAAGTAATATCCCTTCTTCATTCAATAAAATGTAGTTTCTGTATTTTGAACATTTGAATTCAGACTCAAGTCACCATGGGTAAATACTATTTTTTTTTAAATTTTATTATTATTGCTTTTCAGTTAGAAGCTCCTCTTACCAGGCCCTTCTGAAAAATCTGATTTGAGCTCTCCTACTCTTACACATATCCAGATTTTCTCCTTGTCCATCCTTCCTTCCTGGTCCATTCCCGTGCTGTGTTCCGGTTGTGTTTTCTCTGACTGAGATTAACTCTGGACTCTTGGAAGTGATGTGTAGTGGTCAGGTGTTGTGACAACAACGGGAGCACTGCTAAACATAACTTTTTTTTTTTTTTTTTTGTCTAATCTGACACGTCATGCTATGTTTACTAAGATTGCAGAGAATGGGATTTGAGGATTTAGATGGTTCTGTCAAGTCCTCTGTTCCCATATTCATACAAAAGCAAGCAATACAATTACAGATCTTGATCAAACAATTCATTTAGCTGCAAAACCTTAAGTAGGCATATTGCCATCAATGACATGAATTAATGTGAGGCACATGTTTAGCAAGGGCACACACAGGTAAAGGCAATATAAAATGAGGCTTTTCATAAGGTAGACATACTCATGTAATTGTTGATATTCTATGTCTTAAGAATTATTCACCAGAATATTTATATTGGGGATCCTAATTTTTCCTGGAATATTTCCTAGATCTCAGTAAATTAAGAGCACACACAAGAAACCTGTGGAATTTAGATCATCTCATACTAAACCTAAGGGGCAACAGTAAGATTTTATTTGTAGCACAATCTGGATAAAGTAAATTTCCCTCCCTCTGTAAATTCCCAGAGACTCAAAAGGGTGATTGCATCTGTTTTACCAGCCCATTAATGTCTTCAAGTGATGAGTATAAATACAGGGCACAAAAAAGGAAGGAAGGCCACCAACAACAGGATAAAAAACAATTCAGAATACTGCTTTCATTTATTTTGAAGATTTCCTGCAAGAGCTTCACATCACTCCAGCCTCTTCACATCTTGTAAAAGGGATGAGGCAGCAGGAGGTGTTACGTAGGCTTCACTTAAACTCATTAAGAAGCTAGTTATTTTTTACTAGAGTGAAGTGTTAATTTAATGAGGACCAGGAAGAAACTTAAGCTTTCTACCAAAAAAAGAAATATATTAAAAAAAAAAATAATGAAGAGTTCTTGTATAATAACATCTTACTGGGAAAAGCACTCAAAACACTGTCTTTGGCGGTGGATTTGTGGCACACATCTCCACACAGAGCCCTAGTTAAAGCTCACATAGGTCCTTTGTGTATATCTGCAGCTAAATTTCTGTCTGTGACAGTGGTAGTCAGCTTTCCTGATCTAAGAGCTGTGTACTTCGTATGTCTTCGTATGTCTTCGTATACTAAAAGCCACAAGACAGTCACCTAAATCCTTGAAGAGCTAGGAAGGAATGCTTGGGAAAGGGTACACAAGTGAGAGGTGACAATTACTGTAAGTGACCCAACACTCCATGGCAGATTAGAAGTGGGTTAGGCAGGAAGCTAGGACAACACTGGTAAGGATATAAACTCAAAAGTTGTAGACACAGATTTTATTTGTCTGTGAGGCCCAGGTCAGAAACAAAGCATATCCCTAGTACAGGAACTGTACCTGAACTGCCTATGAGATACATGTACTCACACACACAGTACCTGACCTGGCCATGTTTTTATTGAATGCACATATTAATTAGGTAACATGGCATAGAAATGGTATTTCATAGTGACCTTAAGCACTGATATCTGTACTCTTCTCTATAAAATAGCTGTAAACATGTTTCAGTTTTTTCTTATATGTCTCAAAGTTGTGTAGCATTACATGGAACCAAGTGCTGTTAAAGTCTGAGACCTGAGACCAATCCCCATCCACTCAATGTCTTCCTCTTCTCCTGAACAGTAATTGGAGAAGTGAGAGGTGATGCATTAAACCTTGTAAATACTTTTGGTTACTTTATCCTTTCCTTTTGACATTATATCTTAAATTTGTAATTTTTATTCATGTACATAAATTGGTTTAAGGAACAAATTCAATTTAGCATCCAATTTTTAAACAGTGTTGCTCATAAATTATGCACAGTATATATCACTTTTAAGAGGAAAAGGCAAGAAGTCCAAGGTGTATGAATTCCTTGCTGCTCATAAATTTTCCTGGAAACCTGGCTTCTAATAATGTTACAGTTACCACTTCCATTTTTTTCTGTAACTTTGACAAAATCTTAGACCAAACCTGATTTACCATAAAGACTTAGTGAATTGCATCTTTTTATTCATTTTGTTGGAATGCTAGGCATTACTAAGTGTGACAGATTTTTCAATGTCTTTGATAATACTGGTAAAAAGGAAAATATCGCTCTACACAGGTGTTAAAAAGAGGAAAATTTACTTTCCTAATTTAACCATGAATTTGAATTTTGAATTTTAAAGTTGCTGAAACACTCAGTATGTCACCGATTTCTTTTGGAGTTGTAGATCACATTTTTGTGCATCAGAGTGTCATCGTTGTTCTTTCGTTTTTTTTTTTTTTTATTATTTTTTTTCGTTTTACATCAGTTTTCTCATGTCTTAGACAACTCTTAGAAAACTTCAATTGCTCTGACAACTCTGGCCCAAGAACCCAAACAGAATTGCTATTTTAAAAATAAGTATCAGAGAAAATAAATCTTATGCCAAGAATGTACCTTTGATATGATAATTCTAAAATATCAGGAAGATCTTTACCTACAGATTGAGGATGACCATGATTTCTGAGACTGAACTGATATTTTTGTTGTTTCTGGAAGAATGGGACATAAACCAGTGCTGATCTCAGTCAATGCTAACAACAAATTTTACAAGGCTATTGAAATGTAGGTTTAATGTTTAGTGCATATCTGGAGGAAAAATGGTCAATAGTGAATTTTTTGAGAACTCAATATTTTCTCATCAAAACACAGAAAAAATCAAAGTGTTTTCACAAAGTCAGATTGCATTTTTATTTTATTATATTTTATTTTATTTTATTTATTTTTATTTTTTATGTTATTTTTGTGGTGAATCAAAAATATTTTCATTAAAATTAATAGTGCTTTAATTTTAAAAAAAATTGTTAATGCAGTCTCATATTTGGGCTCATGCAATTTAAATTTTGGACTTCTGATTATATTACATTTATACATTGTTTTAAGACATTTAAGACTTCATTTTTTTCTTTTTACATTGTGATTAACTTTTTTTTTTTTTTACTTAGATGTGAACTTAAAAAAAAATCATCCTTCCTCTTTGAACGGAAATTAACTATCACCTTTTATCCATGTTCACTGAACACTTAATATGTACATAATACAGTGGACTTGTAATTGGAAGTCACCAGGAAAGAAAAGGTTTTGCGGGGAGAAATAACCTCAGCTTGGCTGAAGCCTTGTACAACAGTAATAGTTTAAATCCAGAGATTTCCATTCACACATGAGAAACTTTGCACTGATGATTTCATGAAGTGCTTCCATTTTCATTTCACACAGAAATGAGTGTGTGCCCATTTTTTTGACCTCTTGAATTCTGTACTCATGCATTTTTAGCTCTAACATATATAATTTGGGTGGAGCTTGTGCCTCCTGCTTCAAGAAGTAGCTGTTGTTTCAGTCACAGTCTAGGACAATGATAGTCTTTCAGTCAGTTGCCATGCTTGTTCTTCCTAAACAGGTATTTCCAGAATTATGGTCCTGACCTCAAGTCATGACATTTTCTCACTTTTGTGACTTACAAGGAATGCAATCTCAAGGGGATTCAACTGAAGAAGTCAGGCACGCAGGTGGAAGTGAAATCAAAGTTTTCAAGGGCGGAGGTACAATGAACAGGGGGTTGGGATTCCTTGAAAAAAACTAGTATGTGTTTTTTTGCCCCTTTCCTACTTTGCAGACTCAGTAGCAGCTTCTAATTCAGCTTATTGTCTTTCAGAAGGATTTTCAGAGAAACTAAAGCTAGACTATGATCAAAGATGCACAGAAGAAAAGAATTGAAAGCTTTCCTTTCAGCTCAGAGAGGAGAAATGGTGAGATCAGATTCCCCACAGCATGGACTGGTCAGATTTCCTGTATACTCTTCCAGAATTTATTTGCTCAAATTCACTCTCATCAGGAAATCAAACCTTTTTAAAAGTAGTTCCTTTGTGAACTGGCTTCAGTAATACTTGGCTGTGTCACTCTGCCAATGGAATTCATTACAGCCAAATGTTATCAACACTACATTGCTAGAATACATTCTCCTGGTGATTTCAAATGCAGTTTAAAAACTTTGCAATGACTATTGGCTGGAATGCAACGGTGCATGGAGGAAGTTTATGTTGATAGGAAGTGAATGTGTGTTTACTTTCCTGAACTTTATCTAATGGTACTTATTTTGGGGATCATTCACTTAATATTATTCCTTTGAAATTCAAAGTGTCTCTGACAACTCTGAAGTTCAAGGATATATTCTCAGTTGATGTGATTTACTTGTCTTTATTTTACCATCTTCTGGCAACATTAAGATTTGTATCATGGCTTATATCCAAAGAAATGAACATAGTATCTTAAGAATAAATCCAGTTTTCTTGCTTCATAGGTTTAGAACCTGTAATGGGGTAAATTCCATAAAAACAAAATTCATTAAATACAGTTATACATTTTCATTTTCTTGAAAAAAAAAATGTACATAATGCTTCAGTTTACTAATTTGCCTTCAAGTTAAGTTACATTTTCATTACAAAATCTTTGGTTTGATTTACCACAAAATCTGGGAGACCATTTTAGAAGATGGGTGAGGATTTCTGTTGCAGTATGATTCCTAATGTTTCCAACATGACCATGTCATTTGCAGAAAAAGACATTGAAAAAGAAAGATTGAAAGAAGGCAGAAATTAGAGGATTTTTGTCATGGAAGAACAGTTAAATAATCTCATATAGTGGTGACTTTAGGTTAAATTGTATCTTGCATTCCTTTTGCTAAGGCAGGAAGGATAGTAAAGGAATGATTCCTAAAACCCTGTAACTGTAAACATAATGTTGAGTTGAAGAGGTGCTATTTTCAGAGAAAAGTAAATATTTAAGAGGCTTAATAAACATAATAATGTCCTACAGATAGAGCTAGTAAGCTCAACAATGTTTGCAAAACCCTTGTGTGCAGTAAATTGATGACACGGCTGTTTGTACATAGATTGGCCAGTGGAGGAAGTCAACTTGCATTTATCCTGTAGTTTTAAGTTTACTGCATTATAGACATGGTTGAAAACAGAGTCTTTTCAAACCTGCAGAGGGTGAGTGAGTCTGTTTTGGCTTCTGCTAATACAGTTCTGTTGTACTACTGGTTGTTCTTGCAGAAACACAAGTGATTATGTTAATTAGAGGATATAGGCTTCATCCTGTCTAATCCTTTTTAAAGAATATTTCATTTACGATTATTGTCAGTGCTACAGAGCTGCGTTTTTGATTCAACATATTGCATGGGGTGCTGACAGAGAACTGCAAGAGAAAGTGGCACAGGCCAAAGAAATGGGTGTTAGCCGTGGCATTAGAGAGGAACTTGTCCTTCAGCACTTGCAGCAAATTACGTGGAAAAAAGTGGCTCCACGATGGAGCCTCAAGAAGATATTACTGTTGTAGAACCAACCCCTGAATTTTTATTATTAATATATTTTTTTATTGTGAGTAATATAAAAAATAGCATTTATTTATTTTTTAAATCCTAGCTTAAGTGCCCAATCACTACTATAAACTTCATCTTCCTCATTTTCTTTTAATTAAGCTTTTAATCCTATATGTGTTTTGTGGAATAAAACATGGCATCTTATTATAATCATAAGGCTGGAAAAACAGAAGACAAAGTACAAGAACACCAAAAATACTGGGTTATAAATGTCATTATTTTTAAACTATTCAGTGATTTTGAAAGCAGAAGTTGACAGTATCTCCTGTGACTTTAGTTGGAAATGTAAACAACTCTGACAGTTTTGAAAAATGTTCACTGCACAGTTTTTCGGGTTTAAAAACCTATGTTTTTAACTTGGGTAATGCCAAATCATTGTACATATTTTGGCCTTTTTTTTTTTTTCTTGGTATATATGCACTTACTTCTGCATTCAATTAGGTTAAACATATTTCTGTATATAATCTTCATCCTCTATTTTTCAGGAAGATTGCATATCCATTTCTTGTTCATATACATATGTGATATATATTCAGTCAAAACAAGTATAGAAATAAAAAAAGCGTTAACAATTCTACTATGTAATACTGTTCTTCCTTGTCTTTGCTATTAACTTAACAGCAAAAGCTATCTGGTCAGGGTACTTTATGTCCGTGAGTGTAGTCTGTATCTGATCTTTGCTCTTTCCTGAAAGGGTTTGGTTTAAATAATCCCTGTGGCACAAAGTCTCACATACACAATCTTCTATTTTAGTTCTCATCTCAAGGGAATTACTGCAATTTTAACCTGCTTCTTGTTCTCTTTCCTAGTGCAAAGCTGTGTGATTTCAGGGGAAGGGTGATGAAGCACATCAGCTTGGTCTCTTAAATCATTTTATAAACCCTGACAGATTTTGAAGATGAAATTTGGCAAATGTTAATTGTATGTGCAGAATTCATGCTGGGAAGATCTCCTTCAGAGAAAAAATAAATATATAAAAAAGAATGAAGCAAGTAAAAAACTGAGTGCACAGCCGGACTGTTATGTAAGATGTTTATTTCCATCAAATGAATCCCAGTGGAGGCTATGCAGAAAATAGGCCAAAGCTGCAGAGTAGTAGTGACATCACAGACATCCTATCATCAGAAAGGTCAAAGAAAACATTGGTACACTGAGAAATACTACTGTATAGTACTGGTAATTTTGATCTATACTTAATATATTTTCCCTAAATATTAGAATCAAACCCGATACCAGTAAGAAAGCCAGGCCTTCCAAAGAAACATGCTTGTGAAAGTACACTGCAGCATAGGCACAGCTCTGAGAAGTATGCATTGTTTTGATGATGAAATTGAAAACGAAAAAAAAATCAAGAAAAAAAATGTTAGAATGCAATGTCATATCTTGATAAAATTTGGTTCTGGAGATTTTATTTAAGAAATTGAAATATTTTATATACAGAACATCTGAATAAAATGACCGATTTCTTAATATATATATATATATATATTTTTTTTTTCTCTTGTCAGTTCAGGACCAAAGTCATGAATTATTTTAAATGCCATAAAACTGTTTGTTTGTTTGTTTGTTTCCTGTGGGATAAAGTCATGATTGGAAACATTTCTCCAGTTTTTACTGCATTACTCTCAGGCTCAGAACAGCACCGTTTCACAGTTGCTGTTCTCTTTTCTCCTCAAGGATTTTACAATTTAGCCATGTGTGCCATTACATTCACATGAATAGCCTCTTCTCATGATATGTCTAAAGTGAGGCAAAAAGATTATTAAGTGCATTACAAATTCTACACAAAATAAACATTTTTAATCCAGATTTTTTTTTTTACCTTTCATGACTCTATATACTTGTGGCTAGACTGAAATATAGCTACCCAAAATTAAATCAGACATCTGCATTCACAAAAAGATGCTAGTATATAGACACAATTACCTGAGTACAGTAATCATTCTGAATAGTTTCTTACATATTTGTTATTGTCCATGTTTTAAATTAATTTGATTTTCTATATGCTGCACATAATCAAAGCAAATACAAGAGGTGTTTTAAATGCTTAGGTAAATGTAGGTATTTCTTTTTAGGTACAGAAGGCACTGTTGGAACAGTTGTTTATAATTCACAGACAGACCTTTTTTCTTTGAAAGATTTAATATATCCCTATCAGTCTCAATCTCCAGTACTACTTGAGTAGTACTACCACAGTACTGTGATAGGACAAATAATAATGGATTAGAGTCTTATGTGCTTGCAAAACAAGGACACAAGGAAGGATTTATTTGCCATCGCTATTAGATCTCACTGTTTCAATTAATCCATGTTTTATTCCCTGGCCTGTGTACAGTAAGTTATTTCAATATATTTTTTTTTCTTTTTCTCTCCATTAGGCTAGTGTGTAGCAATCATCAGTGACTTGATAGCACAGTGAGGTCAGGATAGGTGCCTGAAGTTTTGAGGTTCCACATTAGCATCGCGATGGAAGCAAAGCCTCTTGCTGTTGATCTGGTCAAAGTCAGGCAGTGTGTTGCAGGGCCACAAGAAGGGGTGAAAGCACCTGCATAATACCCACTAGATGACTCGTCGCTCAAGGAATAATTAAAAACATTTAATCTCTCTCTTTTTTAAATTATTTTTTTATTATTATTTTTTATTATTATTATTTTTTTAGCTAAACTATTTGGGTGATGACCTTCTGTAGGCTCTCCAAACATAAATGTGGAAACCAGCCTTAACATCTGATTGTATTTGCCCCCAGCTTGTCTACATGAGGGGAGGAGAAAGCAACAAGGCTGAGGATTCATCTGACCTAGAGTAAATACCTACAGCACAGTTGCCATGTAGGCTGTTTGCCAAGATTCACCGAGAGAAATAGGCATTGTTAGTGAGCAATGTTTCCTATCCTAAATTAGACTTCCAAAAGCAGTTAGATGAATCATGCCATAAAATATCTACTGTACTGCTGCCTGGGGGGAACCTTGGGTCACTAAAACACAAGGGTCTGCATTGTAGATGTCTGAAGTCAGATGAAATGACTCTCATCCCAAATCTTCTTTTGCATCTCCATCCCTTCTGGCACAAGGAGTCAACACAGCTTCTCATGTGGAAATACCTTTTGGGCACATATTTCTGTGTAGGCTTGACTGCCTACATTGTGACAGACACACAGGTGACTGTCACAATGGACACTACTTCAAGTTACCTTTGAAAAAACGCTTTGTTCATATGGTGAAACACCCACTTCCTAGCTATTTCTGTGATACGCATATTTTCCAGTGGAAAAGCAGATCTTTATCATCCAGCTCCAGTGATCAGTAATATTTTATTATTCCTACATTCACTTCTGCGATCAACACAAATTTTTGATCCCCCCAAAACCAAAAGATTTTATTATTCTGAAATTTATAGTGGTAATGAAATTTATGATGGCAAATAAGCTGAGTACTTAATTGAGAAGCTGAGTACTTTGAGTCTTCTTCCGGGGAACACAATTTACTATTGATTACTTATTGATGGTCACTTACACACATTAAATTATCCCACAGGCATCTGCAGAGTCATGGCTACAGGTCTGTGTTACCTTTGACAACTATAGGATTAGTCTGTGTTCCTGTCAGAACCTGAGTGTAACTTTATACCTTCAGCAGGACCCTTGGAGCAACTGAGGCATAGAACCATTCCGTCACATGTAGGTAATAGCACACATTTATTTTTTTTTCACTCCCATGAAAATATCTGGACTGTAAGTCCTAACTAGTCATAACCTTTCTTATTTGCAATGTGTAAGCCAAAGTCCAGGGTTGATGTTGGACTGTGAAGGAAGTAAAGGAGATGCTTCCAGCCTTAAAGCTGTTCACATAACTCAAATTTCTTTTTGGTACTTACCTCCTTCATTACAGACTAAATACTTGACCCACAACGGTTAAATTGTTGTAAGCCAGAAAAATCAGTTCTTGATTTACTTCCCTTTTCTTTAGCTCTGTCCCTTGGCTAACTTCCAGTGGGATGTATTTGATTAGGGTATAAACGAGAAATGGAATTATAATAGGCATTCAAACAAAACCAAACTCTGTCATGATTATTCTATGATTTATAGCTGATATCCAAAGGATGGAGGAACACTAATCAAAGTGGAAATTTTTTCACATAAAAAACACAATCCTGATGCAATCAAAATTGAATCAAACAAATGACAATTCAAATTAGTCTTCCAACGAGTGAATGACTTTCACCCTAAAAAAAGATTTGAGATGATTACAAATTCATGTCTGCTGCCCTTTTATACTTTAAATTAGTTTGATATTTCAAATATATTAATCTTGTCTCTGTATTAAACCACAATGGCTCTCACTGAATTTTGTGTAAGTAGCTGCCTCACTAAGGCTCATTTTGTGCTGAATTCTGATAAGAAGAAGAAAGTACCACTTTTTTGGTAACTGTAATGTGTGTGTTTACAAAAAAAGTGCTCTAAAACCAAACTGCTGTGTGCGTCTCCCCATTGGTGATGGAATGACCAGTATCTCCATATAAGACTTTTCAGAAGGATGTTTGCGATAATTGCGTCTTCCTTTTGGGTTCCTTCTGCTTTTATTTTGCTGACCAAGGAAATTAACTTTCCTGAACAATATACTTTGAAGGCCTTACATATTGAAAGTCTGCACATCTTTACACTTGTCCTTTCAATTTTTGAGTGAATGATAGTGAAAGCTGGGCCTGATAAAATTGTTAAGAGGTTTCATTCTGTTATCTAGTGTTCTCTTTTCATCTTCCCAGCCTTCGCACATCATCAAGATTAATGTTTCAAGTTACAGAAAGCTCAATGTTTGGAGCTTGCAGATGGCAGCTATAGATGAGATTTCCCAATATTGATTCCCTCTCCCCACATTTCTTTTCTTTCAGTGTGTGAATCATATCTGTCTGAATTATGAGACAGCACAGATTTCTTGTTCTGGCAGATTGCATTAGAATGACGTAGTACAGGGCTTCAGGTTATCGATTAGTGGCAGACTGACTCCTGTGCTGTTAACCAGCTGTTTCTTCTTCTGCCTCAGACATTTCCATTCACAAATATCTATGTGGAGACACAGAACCTGCTGCACTGTTGGGGAAGTGTTGCTGCCAATGTCTGAATGGATATGAGCAAAAAGACCAAAACTATTCTCTGTCTTTGATGCCAATCAGAATTGACATAGACATATCTGAGACTCTTTTTACAGGAGGTATGTGTGTTGGGAAAGATGGAATGACCCCAAGGTTTGTTTTAATTTTTGCTTCTATGATAAATAAGGAAGAAAACCAATAAGTACAAGATTACTGATGCAAATACAGAAGTACTGAATTAAATGAGGTCAAATTTGGGGAAATTTGACTATGACTGTTGGGCTTGATTCACAAATAAGACTTAAACATAGCAGCATTCAAATTCTCTTTAAGGTACCTTTTTGCCAGTTAAATCTCAAGGTGACTCACCATTTCATGTGTGGGAAGCAAATGCTTTTGATTCTCATGGCAGGGGTGTGTATGTAGCACACTGTATTATGCTGTATTGATTTGCCAGCAGCATGCTATGTTATTTAACAAAGCACAGTTTTGCATTATATTGTTATTTTAAAGGGGTCATCAAAGAGTGTCAACATTTTAAGACAGGGAAGAATGCAGAACTGTAATTTTATAAAGCCTGGAAAATATGCTTTGGAAAAGAGAGTCAATAGGATTGTGTTTTAATGAAGTAATTATGAAGCATGGCTGAGACAAAATAAAGAAGTAACTAAGATATAAGACGATACAAAGCAGTACAGTTAAAAAAGGTACAGCTGAATGACTAAGGCTCTCAAATGTAGAGCTTAAGAAATCTGCTATATAAGTTACAGCAAACATCAGAATTCCTAGAGGTAGTACACCTATTTCTCTTTTTAAGTAGTAGTGGTTCTGTGAAGTACCAGCCTTGGAAGAACAGTCACCTGATCCTTCTTGCACGTCAGTGGGGAAAGATAGTAAAGACGGGAAAGTAACTCAAAGTTATGCGTGCTGAATTGCCTTCTAGAGTTGCTTGTATTCCCCACTGATAATTTAGGAAACACATGAGAGGCTGCAGTTGAAAATTCCAATAAAGAAAATTCCATTTGGTTTATGTAACAGTCCTCTTCACAATGAGGATGATTAAACATTGGATAAGATTGTTCAGAGAGGTTGAGGTTTTGAGCAAATTCATCTAATTTTGAAGTTAGAACTGCTTTGAGCATGTATTTGGACCAAAATGTGGAGATTGGACTACAGACCTCCAACCAAAATCCAACCTCAATCTTTCTATGATTCTGTACACTGTCATTTTAGGTGCTTTGCCTTCACACCTCATCCTGAATCTTCCTCCTTTTACAGTAGTACTTATCCTGGACATGTTTACAAGTGTGTTTTGTCACTGACCTCACTAAGACTACTTGTATGAATAAGACTAAGCATATTCATATAACTTATATATGTATATATATATATATATATATAAATACATATTGGTAGGTCTTTTCTCTATTCTACATTTCCCCTGTCCACAAATGTTTCAAAAAATTAAGTCCTATGACACTAAAAGTTTTTGTTGTTGTTGTTGTTGTTGTTTTTTAAGTTTTGCCAACTCCCATTTCAGTTGTTATGTTTGCATATTGCTATAGTCCTTTATCTTTCTGTTTTTTCTCTTGCTTCCACAGAGATTATACCTACCACTGGCACAGAAATAATAATAAAATAAATAAATAAATAAATAAATAAAATCTGTGAACTTTTTCCATGCGCATCAAGAAAACATCTGGAAATGAAACGTGACTGGAAAAAGACATCCTTTTTGGTGCCTCAGAAGTGGTTGGCAATTTCTGAATAGGAAAGGTAACTGAACAATATCTGTGGATGCTCACAGAACTCATCAAAGATGAGTCACTAGAACTGGCAAAAGCAACTGCGAAAACATCAATAGGCTGTTTTTCTCCTTTCTGTTTGTCATTACAGACTGAAATGTTACCTTGATATAGTTTAAATATACTAGCATTTTATATGAAAATTGTAGCGTCTCCTACAATTTAATGTAGGATAGCACTTCATGCAAATTGTATTTACTACTGTGTTTTAGATGGTAAAAGGCATATTATTTATGTCGTGTTATGGAAAATTTTAACATAGGTGGTAAAATTCCATACAGCCTCTGAAAAAATCTCCAGAGCATTGCAGGACCGAGTTAAATTTACTTATGTAAATTCAGTGGGAAAGGATAGATCAGCTGTATTGATGTAAATGCATACAGTTTTAAGAATGCTAATTGTAAAGCACTGCATATGCTCTCCCCATAAATATATATATATATACATATATGTTTATTTTTACCCTTATAACACATGTATCTTTTCTTCAAGAGAATGAGAAAGCAGAGCAATAGATACAATTTTCGACTTTAGCCACCAGATTGTCACTCTTTTTCTATAGGGTAAACTGGCTGAGCTACAAAGGTCAACAGTTTGTGATCAGCAACACAAAGTCATCTGGAATCCAGTGATGCTCCCCAGTCAATACTGGGGACAATACTGTTTAAGATCTTCATTAATAGTCAGGACAGTGGGACAAAGTGTACCTTTAGTGTGTTTGCAGTTGACACAAAACTGGGAGGAGTGGTTGATGGACCAGAAGAGCATGCTGCCATTCAGAGGGTCCTTGAGAGGAAGGAGAAATAGGCTGTCAGGAACATCATGAAATTCAACAAAGGCAAATACCAAGTCCTGCCTCTGTGCAGGAACAACTCCATGCTGGAGGCAAACTGGCTGGAAAGCAGCTCTACAGAGAAGGATGTTGAGATCCTAGGGGACCACAAGCTGTCCCTGAGCCAGCAGCGTATCCTTGTGGTGAAGAAGTCCAACAGACTCCTCGGCTGCATTAGGAACAGCGTTGCCAACAGGCAATCCTTCCTCTGTTCCCAGACCTTGTGAGACACAGCTGGACTGCTAGGCTACCTATTAAAAGAGAGACATGGATATACTGGGCTGAGTCTAGTGAACAGACAGGAAAACAATTAAGGGAATGAAGCATCATTCATATGGGGAAAGATTGAGAGAGCTGGGATTGTTGAGCCTTAAGAAGAGAAGGCTCAAAGGCTCAAGGGAGTATTATCACTGTGTGTAAACACCTGAAAGGGCTAGGTGGGGGTGTTAAGAAGATGGAGCCAGACTCTCTTCAGTGGTGCATAGTTAGAGGACAGGAGGCAATGTTCACAAGCTGAAATACTGGAAATTCAACTTAACTATAAGAAATAAAAAAAATAAGCAAAAAATCCCACACATTTTCATTGTGAGGAAAGTCACTTCATTGTGATGAAGGTCAAACATTTGAACGGGTTGCCCAGAAAGGCTGTAGGATCTTCAGGCTGGGTAGACCCGGGGAACTATAGGCCTGTTAGTTTGACCTCAGTGCCAGGGAAGCTCATGGGGTAGATTATCTTGAGTGTCATCACGCGGCACTTGCAGGGCAACCAGGCAATCAGGCCCAGTCAGCATGGGTTTATGAAAGGCAGGTCCTGCTTGACGAACCTGATCTCCTTCTATGACAAAGTGACACGCTTAGTGGATGAGGGAAAGGCTGTGGATGTGGTCTACCTTGATTTCAGTAAGGCTTTTGACACCATTTCCCACAACATTCTCCTCAAGAAACTGGCTGCTCATGGCTTGGACTGGCGTATGCTTGGTTGGGTTAAAAACTGGCTGGATGGCCGGGCCCAAAGAGTTCTAGTGAATGGAGTCAAACCCAGTTGGAGACCGGTCACTAGTGGCATCCCCCAGGGATCAGTACTGGGGCCAGTCCTCTTCAATATCTTTATCGATGACCTGGATGAGGGCATCGAGTGCACCCTCAGTAAATTTGCAGATGACACCAAGTTAGGTGCGTGTGTCGATCTGCTCGAGGGAAGGAAGGCTCTGCAGGAGGATCTGGATAAGCTGGAGCGATGGGCTGAGGCCAGCTGTATGAAGTTCAACAAGGCCAAGTGCCGGGTCCTGCACCTGGGGCACAACAACCCCAAGCAGAGCTACAGGCTGGGAGATGAGTGGTTGGAAAGCTGCCTGGCAGAGAAGGACCTGGGAGTATTGGTTGATAGTTGGCTGAATATGAGCCAGCAGTGTGCTCAGGTGGCCAAGAAGTCCAACAGCATCCTGGCTTGCATAAGAAGCAGTGTCGCCAGCAGGTCTAAGGAGGTGATTGTCCCCCTGTACTCGGCTCTGGTGAGGCCGCACCTCGAGTACTGTGTTCAGTTTTGGGCCCCTCGCTACAAGAAGGACATGGAGGTGCTCGAGAGAGTCCAGAGAAGGGCAACGAAGCTGATGAGGGGTCTGGAGAACAAGTCTTACGAGGAGCGGCTGAGGGAGCTGGGATTGTTCAGCCTGGAGAAGAGGAGGCTCAGGGGCGACCTTATCGCTCTCTATAGGTACCTTCAAGGAGGCTGTAGAGAGGTGGAGATTGGTCTATTCTCCCACGTGCCTGGTGACAGGATGATGGGGAATGGGCTAAAGTTGCACCAGGGGAGGTTTAGGTTGGATATTAGGAAAAACTTCTTTACCGAAAGGGTTGTTAGGCATTGGAATGGGCTGCCCAGGGAAGTGGTTGAGTCACCATCCTTGGAGGTGTTTAAAAGACGTTTAGGTGTAGAGCTTACTGATATGGTTTAGTGAAGGACTTGTTAATGTTAGGTCAGAGGTTGGACTAGGTGATCTTGGAGGTCTCTTCCAACCTAAACGATTCTGTGGTTCTGTGATTCTGTGATTCATTCTTGGAGACATTTAAAACCCAGCTGGACACAATCCTGAGTAATTTGCTCTAGCCAGTCCAACTTTGAGGAGTGGGTCAACTAGATGACTTCCAGAGGTCCCTGCCAACCTCAACCATTCTTTGGTACTTTATTTCACATATATCCAAGAGTAGTGGTTTGTCTAGTCATGAACTCAAGCACTATGATAAAGAAATTGTAATATCTAAAGTCTTGTAAATTAGGTACTTACTAATAAGTAATAATTGAAGACCATTGTCTAGATAATTTCAGTGAGTTCAGCATGCTCATTAAACAATTTGATTCACCTGACCAGTGCAACAGATTAACACTTCTTAAAAATAGCACGTGTTACCTTAAAAAGAAAGGTAAAGCAAAAACACACAAAACTTCATAACTAGTCATTCAAGTGATTAAATGTGGAAACTTATTACATACAGACAACTATTTTGAAATAATATTAAGGATAAAAAGACATGCAACAAGAAGGGAACCTATCAGCTGAAGGAACCATTCTTTAGAGAAATTTCCTGAAAGCATTGTAATGTGATAGAAAATGTTAACCTTTCAAAATTTTTTTTGTACTAGGCCATGCAATTTTATGGAGAATTATATTCATAGAATACTATAATATACTTCAGAAAATCTAGAGAAAGATTATCACCTTCTATTAAATCTGAAAGACTTTTAGTATAATTTTCATTAAAGCATATTACTTCTCTATAGAAGAGTCTTGGCTTCCTCACATCATTCAGATCCTCAACAGTAGTGTGAATGTTTCTTTTATTCTATTGTTATTATTCCTTGCTTTCTTTTAATTTCACTAGAAAAAAAATGCGATTTTCTGATAACGATAAACTCAATTCAGAGTTGTTGTGTATAGTTATTAGAGCACACATTGTACCTGTCATGGTCGTTTAGTCCTCAGAGAACTAACAAATGCTTTTAGCCTTTGTGACACCTTATAGAAAGTGCATACATTACTGTCTGTTTTCATACCCACTTAATGAGGGTGAAGTTCTTTTTAGCTTTCCACTATTCTCTTTGAGGCAATAACAGCTAAAACCATTATTTAATTTCAGGAATGATTTAACATTTATACAGCAGAATGGTTAGGAAAGATCAGAGATAGAAGACTTTTAAAAAATATATGATTGTCTTAAGCTTAAGAAGTTTCTTTCAAAAGTAAAGTACATTAAAGTGAAATAATAAAATAAAATACTACTCTCTTTACCAGATCATCTAAAAATGTCCTTAATATTTCCGACAGTCAGATATTTGACAATCAGGCAGGTATGTCATTACCTCATTGATGGAATTACACAGAAAACACATCATTCTCAGGCTCTGACATATCCTACATGTCAATCAGAGGATGAAAGTGATTGTATTTCAAGTCCATCTACCTATTTTATATGTCTATATGAGGATGAGATAAATCACCTCCAACAGTGTCTAGCTGTAGAAGGTGACTAGACTGATTAGTCTGGATCTTTCTTATAAAAAGCTACAGGTAGACTATCATACACTCACTGTGATTGTCTCTTTGCTGTCTCTTTTACATCTGTCCTTTACATAGACTTCATCAGTGGAAAACCTGGTGTTGCGTTTTAACATGGCAGGCAGCTAAGCACTACAGAGTTGTTCACTCACTTCCCCCCAGGTGGGATGTGGGAGAGAATTGGGGGGGGGGAAAAAAAAAAAAGAAGTTGAAACCAATCTCATGGGTTGAGGTAGAAGCAGTCTAAAAGGACAGAAAAGGAAGGGAAAATAATAATGATGATGATAAAAGAATATGCAAAGCAAGTGATGCACAATCACAATGGAATTGTTTACCACCATCCTACTGATGCTCAGCCCCTGAACAAGAACTCACCATCCCCCTGCCCCCCCCCCCCCCCCCCCCCCCCCCTTTTATCGTTCAACATGACATGACATGGTATGGGACATCCCTTTGACCACTTTGGGTAAGCTGTCCTCATTCTGTCCTCTCTCAGCTCCCTTATGCATCCCCAAACTCCTCTCTGGCACAGCAGCATGAGAAGCTAAGTCCTTGGCTGTGTGTAAATACTACTCTGCAACAACTAAAACATCTGAGTTATCAGCATGATTCTCATCCTAAATCCAAAACACAGCACCATATCAGCTACTAGAAAGAAAATTAACTCTATCCCAGCCACAACCAGCACACTTAGAAACCTAATCATACACTTTGAAACCTAATCCCAGTCTTGTAATCATGAAAGTAACAGTGTCACGTTTTCTTCATGTCATTTTTTTGCATGATTTTTACCTACTTGTATTAAAATAAAATCTCTCTATAAAGGACCTCACATTACTGAAATGCACCGATTGTGTAGAAGAACTTGTCTGGCATGTTTCCCCAGACAATATAAAGATCTGTTATATGTGCTAGCAAAATAATCACTGTAAGTGAACTTCTCGTTTTAATATGCACCTGTGCTTGGTAGTGGAGAGAATTTCAGTACTGTATGTGCTGTGGTTTAGGTGGTCAGTGCCTTCTCTTGTTGAGGAATGTTTGAATAAATGATGTGTCCTCCCCTAAAGGTAAAAAAGTTCTTACTCTCCATAAGAGAATCAGTGAAAAAAACAAACAAACAAAAAACTACTGTGTGTTTTTTTCATGGTTGATTGGTTTGTAATTATTTTTTTCTACAATTTCAAGACACATGAATCTGGTGATTTTGTCCATTACATATTTTTGCAGATAGTGAAAATCATTGTACAACCCACAACAGAAAAAAATCCAGATTATATAATGGCTGCTTCTTCTTCACTTTGATGTTTCTCTAACATTCCTCAGATAATTATAAGAATTTAGTATCCACCTCTTTTTTTTTTTTCCCTTTACATTATTCAAAGCTATGCTACCTGCTAAAAATTGTAGTGTTACAGTAAAGTGAGAGACGACACGAGGCTTCAGCATGTGGTAGGAGATTTTCTATATAAATACACTTGTTCAGCAAGGCTTTGGTTACATTTTAGCAGGATGTTATTTACGTGCACTTATGTCTCCTCTAAAAGTTAGCAAAGGGCAAGCTAGGTAATGTGATTAAGTGGCTGAACATGGTAAAGGTTCCCAAAACTAGGTCATTATTGAGATTAACGAGTGGATTAAAAGGATTTAGGAGAGTGGTAGGATTTTGATTTGCATGTTACTCCAAAGACCTTTGACTTATGTAAAGCCTCCTCTTAAAGACTATCAAGTTAAAGTATTACATCAAGCAATTTAGTTGTTGCAAATTACTCTTGCCTGTTTTTTGACCTTGTGTATATTGTCCATATTTCTATGCTAAAATTACTTTTCATAATTCAACACTTGGATTTCTCCTTTGGATGTGCTACATGCAGGGAAAGCACTAACGCGAAAGAGATAAGTTGTAAAATAATTAAATCTTATCAAATATAAGCTATGGGATTCTTGAAGGATTTCACCTAAGAGTATTTTAGCCAGCTGCAAAAACAGGAGACCTTGTTTAAGAGCAGATTCCAGTAATTCAATCAAAATCAAGTCTCCATCAGAAACCTCAGAAATGTATTTAGATTAAACTTCATGCCACTAACAAGAGTATACACAGACATTGGGGTACATGAAAAATCTATCTAAGAGCTCAAGACTATAACTACTTTGGGAAATGAAACTGGAAGTTTTGCATGGTGCAGGTCGTTCATTTAGCAACAGCTAAATGAAAATAAGTTTTAGGGGTTGCCTAGTATAAAAATCCCTTCATTGACAGTATGTGTTTGTCTCAGCCTGTGTGAGAAGACCGTGTATGGTATTTATGTTTCATTGTAGAAAAGGAGGAGGGGAGATGCTTCTGTGTGGACAATATAGCACAAATATGGTAATGGGAAAGAAGGCAGATGACATTCTACAGATGAGTGATTTGATAAGTCTGTACATTCATGACAATAGGCAAAGTATCCAAAATGCTTTCAATACACCACAGGGTTTGAAAAGGTAAAAATAATTTTAGAATTTTCAGCACAAAATTGATAAGTGACAGCAAATACTTGCAAATCATATTTTCATGAATGATATTCTTTATGTACTATCCAGTCACTCAAATCTCAATTTCACTCTATTTATTTTTATAGACTTTTAACCTGGCTATGCTCTTATCATTTTATTGCTCTGCTTTTAAACAGTGTTATTTAAAAATGACGGTCTCCCCATGCCAGTAAAAGTAGGCATGATATCATTTCAGAAAATGTCTCAATCAACCTTAACCGTAAAAGTGCAATTTCTACTCAAAGGTGCAGTAATAATGACGTTTTCGGGGGAAGGGGGGGGGAGGGGTGAGGAGGGAGTGGTATGTGGGATCACAATATGCATATTTTTTCTGGATTGTGGGGGAATGATGATTGTATCCTATGTAAATCAACCTTAATTTTGCAGTGAGTGAATGGATACGTAACAAAGGCCAAAAAATTGTCCGATATAATGAGTTTAGACTTGTCACTCATTAATTGTTTTACTGATTATTTTACTGTCAGGATTTCACTTGTGCTACACTATAAGAGACTCTCAGTAACTCTGAGATAAAAAAAAGTTCAAAACAAAACATACATATAGAAAATAACAGTGCTGTTCTCTGAAGGTAGTTTTGGCTTTAACTAACTGTAGCTTTCAGTCTTTTCTTCTGTCAGGACCTTTTGGCAAAATCGTGTTGAGAAAGAAAGTTTTTCCAGCTCCTGGCTTCATCCACTTCATTTTGCTTGCAGTCAACCTGGATTTCTATTTCTAAAGCATTCACATTTTGTCAGATGCTTTCCCCACTCTAAAATTGTTATTTATTCCTTTCCTTAAGCATGATTCCACTGTAATTAAGGAAAGAAACATTTTTAAAATGTGTTGTGAAAAGGTGTCATTCTTGTGGAAAACTCCAAGAAACAAAGGTACTGCAATCTCTAAGGTTCCACGGCTAGAATGAGCCATGTGGCCAGAACTTCATCCTGCTCCATGGTGTTACGTCTTTACATTGCCTTGAGTGGATCAGATTTTGGAATCAGAATTCAGGAACTACATGCAGCAAAGGATTTCACTCTTCACAGATTTTAGACTGAAGCTTCTAACTTTTAGGTGCCTGGCCACTGTTTGAGTCAAGGCTTTAGAGAGATGCTGCCATCCTTTGGGATCCAGGGAACAGAAGCCTCTCCTAATGGTAAGGACCTCCAGTGCATTCCATTTGCCTGTATGTAATAATCGAATGGCCAAGACGTGCATTCAGAAGCACTCAGGAGCACTTTTCCTCTCAGAACAACACCTCAGCCACCTAACAGAAAATGAACTGTGGTAAGGGAAATGTTATTCTGCCCTTATGCTGAAGCTAGGTAGCCCTGCATAAATCAAAAAAAAAAAAAAGTATGGAATAAAAGCTTGTGTGGTAATCTGACTAATCTGACCTGATTAATGTATATGGTTATGACCAGATGTTAGGATTTATTTTTTTCTTCTTTATTTTACCTAATCAATAGTTGTTGACTTTAAAATGTGAGATCAGAATGCAGGCTGCCCCACTTAACAAGAAGATGCCCAATATCCAAGACACAGACTTAGTTTCTCTGTATTGCTTGCTTATTCTTTCCTGAAGTCTTGGACGTAAAGTCTTCAGAAGAGGTGGAGAGCTTGCCCTATCCAAACATGCTTGAAACCTGATGGTCAAGGCCACCATTTCAACAGCAAGAACTGTGCCTTTGAACTTTGTTAGACTGCGGAGATGACCAGCCCAGGATCCCTACACATTCCAGGAAACTGCCCTTGCCACTAAGCTGTAGCATTAGAAGTAATTCGTAGTGATAAGTTGTTGCAACTACCTTTTATGAAGAGTCATATCTTGTTCATTTACTTTGGACATGTTGTCAGGATACATAGCAGATTATTCCCTTGGGGGGATTCTCATTGAGAAGTGCCATGTTGTTGAATTCTCTCCAAGTCTGAATGGAAGATAGATGTTGAAACATCCAACCATAACATTCATGATCCTGTAGAAAGCACAATTTTAACTGCTGGGGAAACTTAAAAGTTACCCTGGGATACACTAAACATGGCATTGTTAGCCAGTTGAAGGAAGTGTTTGTCCCTCTCTGATACGTGGTAGTGCGGCCTCACCTTGAGTACTGTGTGCAGTTTTGGGCACTGCAATATAAAAAAGACAAAAAGCTATTAACGAGTGTCCAAAAGAGAGCAACAAAGATGGTGAAGTGTCAAGAGGGGAAAATGTATGAGCAGTGGTTGAAGTCTCTTGGTTTGTTCAGCCGAGAGAAGAGGGTGCCAAGTGGAGGCCTCATGGTAGCCTACACCTCACAAAGGGACCGGAGGGGCAGGTGCTGAGCTCTGCTCTCTGGGGACAGCAACAGGACCCAAGGGAACAGCGTGAAGTTGCATCAGGGGAGGTTCAGGCTGGATGTTAGGAAAAGGTTCTTCACTAGGAGAGTGATTTTGTATTGGAACAGGCTCCCCAGGGAAGTGGTAACAGCACTGAGTCTGTTGGAGTTCAAGAATGGCTTGGACAATGCTCATACATATGGTCTGATTTTTGGGTGGTCCTGTGTGGAGTCAGGAGTTGGACTCGATGATGCTTGTGGGTCCCTTCCAAATTGGGATAGTCTATGATTCTATTATTCTTTACCCAGAGAGGCACCTAGAGGAGTAGTGAATAGCGCACCTAGAGGAGTAGTGAATAGCTGAGCAAGAGAGCTGGGATTGTAATATTCAAGTGTACTGCAGATCTGGTTTTGGTGTTCAATTGCCTTAATGAAGTATTTTAAAGAGATCTTTAGCTCCCAGGCTTGGAAGGTGCAGTACCTTGGAGAAAAAGTGTAACCCAAGTGGAAATGCCCGTCTCATACATTCTCCCCAGTCCTCTCCAGAGGGGTGATGGTAGACCTTCAGCAAGCCCTGCTTGCATGTCCCAGTCTTGCTGGATAAGAGTCTCACCACTCAGAGTCTGTGGCTGAGTAAAAGCAGTTAGTATCAAACAAGCACACATTGGTGGGTTATACTAGCTCATAATGACTGACATAAACACGTTTATTATTATCTACTCTTGGCTTTGGTAGATGTTTTAGGTTCCAGAATAAGTTTCTGTTTAAGGATGGATTAAATGATGTTCTCTACATAATAACGAAGACGTAACAAGTATTTCTTTTACTTTTGAGGATCAAAATATTTCTTTCATTGCAAAATGTTTCAATGCACAAAATCAGGGAAGATTGATTGTTAATTACTAATTCTTATTTATAGAATCTGGAAGGAAGAAGTCCTAAAAGAATGATTAGTAAACATAATTTACAAGAATACTGCAGAACAGCATCTTCATAACTCTGGAATAATTATTCTAAAATAATCACAGATAAACCACTATTTTTCATCACAATTCTTGCAGACGTTGTTTATGTTTTGGAAGCAGATTCCTGGTTTGTCTCTGTGTCTGATCTCAGAGGCAGTGAAAATGGGCTGTGTTCTGCCTAAAAACAGCCAGTGGAGAAAATCATTTCCAGAAAGAAGCTCTATGTTGCTACATAATCAGCAAAGTCAAAGTGTTTTACTAATGATGGCTTAAGCAGCTTGGGTAATAAGGCTGAGGATGAACATGTACTGAAAAAGTTTACAATGAAAAAAAAAATAAAAAATAAAAAATTCAGTGTTACACTTGAAAATTTTGACTTTGCAACAAAACTGAATTTTAAGTCTTTGAGTGGTAGGACAAGGAAAAGAAGAATAGATTTTTGAATTAAAACTTTTTTTTTTAATGATTTTTTTTTTTGTTCTTTTAAGAAGCCGCTTGAAGGGACAATAAAAGTTGATGCAGTGTCTCTGATTTCACTTTCATACAGAAATCATACATTTATAAACTCAGGTATGCAAACCATAAGCTTCAGCAGGTCAATGTAGGAAGAGCTCTAGTTAACATGGATTGTGCAATACCACTGGAAGTTTAAGATTTGGACTTCTGAGTTGTTCCATCATGCCTCAAACAGTCTCAAGATCTCTGTGTCCTGTTCAGGCATCTAGACATAAAGGCCCAAGGTTCTCAAAACAAGTAAAGAAGAAGCCTACTGAAAATTATTGGTAGAATACTGGTAGAAGCTAAACATGTCTGTGTGGGTTGGGGGTTTTATTGTTGTTCTGTTGTTGCTTTGGAATGCCTTTTTTTAATACCACAGGTACCTACTGGAAATGTTAAATTTTGGCTCTGCCTGAAGTTCTTCTCCAAACAACTTCAACTCTAAAGACAGGATTTATTTACTCCAAGCTATTTGCCTGCATTCCCTCTGCAGGTAACTAGGTGGTCCACTTCCAGAGGGAAATTCATTCCAATCTGGCTACATTACTTATTTTAAGATAGAGTGAGTCACCCTCGGGAATTTTATGTCACTCTCCATTTCCTCTAGTTTAGACTAGATGGTTGACTTACAAATGGCTAAAGTTAGGTGAGTTCTGTATGAAAAGACAATGCTTTAATGATGAATAAGATAAACAGAAAGTTAACAAGAAAGGAGGACAAGGTAAGGTTTTTTTTTTTTTTTTTTTTTTTTAATACATTTTAGAAGGAACCAACACAGTGTACAATTCTTATCAAATCAGCACTAGATTTTTTTTTCTTTACTATTCTAGGTTTTCATTACTTCAATAATTGCAATGATAAATAGTATCTATTAGCAGAAAGAGTCTGGGATCTGTCTGCCACTGAAAGTCAGACTGTTGTTCAGAGAACTCCTTGCATTAAAGAAATCAGTTAAGTTGCCTGTTCTTTCTTTTAACAAGAAGTAATTCAGATTACTAACAATTCCATCAGGATAGGTTGTCATATCAACATAAAGCAAGTGGTCTGGTCATGTTATAGTTTGAATATTTACATGAGCATACATATTTCTCCAAATTCTGACTAGAGAATGGAGTGACTTCCAAAAATATTTGCATAATTTTAATTTTCTCATCTCATTACTGAGTGTACACACTCAGTTTGAAACTGTAAATTGTTGAAAGAATGAGCAAAAGCATCATGAAAATTGTTTATTTTACATGACAGAGTAGCTGTGCATAAACTATGGGACAATATGTGAATCTCTGTTATTCTCTATGCACATTTGCTGGCAGAATAACCCCACTCACTCCAGTGTCATTTAGCAGGAAATCTGGATGCTCACGGTCCTTTAGCAGGAAATCTGGATGCTCACAGTGCTTTGACAGTCTCCAAGAGGTTTCAAAATCAGCAACCAGAAACGCATGGCACAGCTCAAAGTGCACCTACTTTGCAGTACAGGTAAAATCCAGTAAAATCTGATTAAGTATGTTGTAACTAACAATAGGATGAATTCACTAGTGCTGATTAACTGAAAACAGAAGAGTTGTGGCTTTACGTTATGGGTACCTTGTTAAACATTCAGCACAGTAAGTTAGTGAGCAAATTCTACAAGTGCCTATATTATATTTAGGTCACTAGTATCTTGTTCCTTGCTGTTGTTGTTGTGTAGTGCTCTCACTATAACTTTACAATAAAAAGCTATTTTTTCTTTCTTTCATTGAAACAGCAGCCAGTATATCTAAAGAGAAAAAAAAATCAATATGGGTCACACCTTTTTATTTTTATTTTTTAAATTTATGAACTAATTCAATTACCTCAGATGAATTACTGTCGTTTCTAACTACATCTTTTAACACTTCTCACAAGTGATTTATATTATGGGATTTATAGTCTACTAATTTTACCAGCTGGTGTCTGAAATATCATTCTTCAACCGAAGAACCTCTGAGACATACAGAATTCATCATAGCCTGATATCTGTTCACACTGCATGTTTGAAATACAGCCTCGGGCAACCACTATCCCATATTACAGGTAGAATAGAATCTTCTGTAGCTCTGCATCCTCTATGCAGAGATTCACAGGGTGATCTCAAACATCATACATATGTTTAAAGATACAGCAGGATTAGGCAATGTCTAGGTTACAGGTGAGATGTACTTCACATCACAACCCTTACTTATTTGTGGTTCCACCAGAGGCTGAACATCCAGCTGGAGAGCAATGCCGTGATGTAGCTGTCACTCAGAGCTCTCACCCTGGGTGTCTTGCTACCAGTGTAAGGCGTGGCTCAAGAGCAGTGTATACATGAGACAAGGGACAAGGTATAACTCAGGTCATGCCAGAGGTGGGTGTTGCTATGAAATCTTGAGGTCTCAGAACAAAATATAGACTATACTCTGCGCTATTATGGGAGTTGTGTATATGCAGGTCTACGGAATCAAAAATTCAATATTTTTCAATCAGAAAGATCACAACAAAACAGTATTTTCAGTGGTTTAGATGAAAAATCTGTGGACAAGGAACTTTTTGAATATCTGTTGGTGTAATAAATTAAACAAACCTCAGATTACATACTCTGGACAAGACTTTATGTGGTAACATGATTCTTTTTCTCTTTTTTGGCAGCAGAAAGGAAATCCAACTTTGAAAAGCTTAAGGAAATATGAAGGATCTGAAATCAAACCAAGCTGAGACAGCAAAGTCACACTTGTGGCTATAATTCCTGGATGTTTTTTGGGAGGGTTCACTTTTGTATTAGTTTAGTGAAAAGACTACTTTGGACAAGGCTTTCTGACAATTTTTCAGCTCAGATTTGTCTTTTTCTATCAATAAGGTAGTTCAGAATCACAATCTGACTGGAAGAATCAGAGAATCAGAATCTTAATTAGAAAATTAGACTTGAATATCAAAATTAAGAAGGCTGGAGAACTACCTGTCAAAGTTACAACCTAAATTCATACACTGTGTGGAGGGAACTTCAAAGAACAGAGGCTTCTTCATATGAATTTTACCTATAAAAATAGATCTTACAGATTATAAATAAAAAATCTCAGTTTTGTGGTCAAAGACATTTTCTCCTTTTGTTCCCCTCTCCCCACCCCCACCCCCCACCCCCCTTTTCCCCTTCTTAGCACATTTAACTAATTTTTACAACAGCACAAGCCAGGGGAAAAAGAAAGTGTGAAAGCTGAGTTGCCTCTTTCTGTATTTGTCCATTTGTCCAATTTTCAGTTTCCAATTTCATCAACACTAGAAAATGCTGTTAGTCTTTCTCATACCCTTGTATTCTTGCTTGAGAAAGTAACTGAAAATAACAATCTCGACCTTTCAATTAATGTTTTAGGTTATGTCATGAGATATATTCAAACTATTAATTTCAAGCTAATCATTCAATAATTCAATAATATTCATAAAGCTATTAAGAACTTTATTAACTTAGTACCTCAGCATATCACTATCTTCAGTACTGTTATCCTAAACTTCCCCTCAGATATATTTACAAACATTCCCACAAGCTATGTGACTGTGCCAAGACAGTCAGGGTGAGACTGATCTCATGAAAGCTTCAGTTATCTATGATTCAGATGTCTCCTTTTGAGCTCCTTTTATAGAAAACTGAGAGAAATGGGTACTCCTAGGGAATGACTAATCTGACGTATCACAGGTACCCACTTCAGGATGAGAGAAATCATGCGTAAGAAATGTCTTTTTCTTTCCTTTGATTGTTAAGGGAGTCTAGACTTTTGACAGATACCCTTCAAGGGCTGTGGTGATGAATTCTAACTTTCCTGGCCACAGACATATTGTTCAAGGTATGGTGAAAAGAAGATCTTTGCTCTGAACGTTTTGAGAACAGGCTTTTCAGTTCTGGGATGTGATTCCATGAATACTTTAGGCATTTGTGTGAACAAGGGTTTAGTATTAGTATACAGCAATGTTTTTTTTCAGTCACTATTGTTCTGCAGAGTTAATTAAAATGTGGATTCAGCACAGAGATCTTTTCACTGCTTTTTACATTTCTTCCTCTAACAGGTTGTTGGCCAAATTGTTCTCCACTGAGCATTATGCAGAACCTTACATTTGTGGCCTCTGCAAAGCAACCTCTAATTTCTCTTTGAGATGCCCATTCTGAGGCCTCAAACTGACTCCCAGTTTATCCTAGGTATCAACAAAATAGAGTTCTAGGGACTGCATGCACAGAACTTATAGCAGCTTCTGATATGTCTGACTGAATTTTCAATTAGGCTGTGGCTACATCTGCCCTTTTTTTTTTTTTTTTTTTTAATTTCCCTCCAACATGCAAATTCTTACCCAGTTTCTACTTCTTTTACTCTCAAGGGCATCTGGAAGATAACTTGGACTGAGTTTAAAACAGCTAAACAGCTTCAGAGTTCTTTCAAATTTTGTTACTCTAAAAGAGCATGTTGCACTGATCCTTACAGAGTGAAATTTCTTTCTGAAAAATCATCATCTGCAGTGATGACAAGAATGGCATTTTGTGACCCATTCCTACATGCGTTTTTAAGGGTTTAAGGGTTTTAGAGTGACAGACATTTATGTTATCCAGCAACAGATTATGCTAAAACATTTCTGACTTGCTCGCAATTCAGTTGGTCCTATACACATGATATGTTGTTGTTGAAATGAATGTTGTTGAAAGAAACTTTGTTTTACTGATTTAAAAAACAGAAAATACAGAAAGTAGTTTACAATATGTGATGCCTTCTTGTAATGTCAGCATGCGTAACATAGAAAGTTTAAATATCCATGTGTATTTCTACTATGAACAAATGCGTGTATAAAAGTATGTGTATTCTACAGTACATATGTAAGCGCAAAAGATTGGCTACTAAGCAGTGAAGAAGTGGTTGAATATTACACAAATGCCTAACAAACAAAGTAAGCTGAATACTTGACCAGTTACTACCAAAATGATGAAATAAGTAAATAAATAAATAAATGTATCTTGGGAAATTTCAGTTTATATAAAATCAGACATGTCTAACATTTGAAAACAGTTACAGGCTTCTCAAAAGAATATTTTCTGCACTCAGTTCTGCCTTCATGGTTTCCATACACTCAAATATATGAAAACTATTAGTAATTCCTCATTATCACACTCCTGACTGTATCCTAGGAGGATACTTGGCAACAAAAACAGCACTCTAGAGGGTATCAATTATTTACCTTAATCATTGTCATCCACAACATTTAAACAATGCTCCCTATAATGCTGAGATCTCACTCTTGAATTCAAACTGCATAATTATCTACACTATTGCTATTTTAACTTATTTTCCTTTTCAAATCATTAAGTCAAACAGTAAAAATGATTTTTCACCAGGAAATGAGCAAACCTCTTATCTGCCCTTCACTATGAAGGGTGACCTAGATTTTAGATCAAATATTTGTTTAAAGCCACAAAGTGCTGTAAAATATATACATATATATATATATATACATACTGTACAATGGATAGTAAAAACTCAGCAAAAGCCCAAGGCTATCAACATGGAAAGTAAGCTGCATTTCTGGATGGGTTCTGACTCACATTCAGATACCCCCAGATCCCTTTCTGCTGAGCTGCTCTCCAGCCACTCATCTCCCAGTCCCTTGTGCCTGTGCCCAGCATTACTCCATTCTAGGTGCAGCACCAGCATCTTCTTTTGTTGAAATTCATGCCGCTGATGATTGTCCAATAGATCCCTCTGCAAGGCTCACATCCCTCCAGGGAATCAACAGTGCCTTCCGGTTTAGTGTCACCAGCAAATTTGCTGAGGATGCATTCCACTCCTGCATTCAGATCACTAATAAAGTTGTTGAACTGGACCGGCTCTAGAACTGAGCCCCAAGTAACATCACTGGTGACTGTCCACCAGCCCGATGTAGTCCCACAGACTCTGCCATCTGCAGTCATGGCCACCATGCATTTATCTGTGTGTTTGCAAGCATTATTTTAAAGCCATGCTTGGTAAAGTAGTGATTTCGGAAACAAACAACAACAACAACAACAAACAGGTTATAATAAACATTTAATGAGCTCAGGGAGAAAAAAATAAATAACAGTCTCTTTTACCTTAGATCCTTCATATTTCCATTTTTAGGAAAAGCAGCTGCATTGAGATACAAAGACATATTTCTCCTTCAATTCCAAATGACAAAACTCATATCAAACTGGGAAGAGCTTATTGAAAATATAGCACCGTGGTCCAAGGTATTTTTAGAAAGCTGAGTGGTTTTGTAGGACTTTATTTTATTTATTCATCCTGACTGCACATTCTTCATCTGATTTACAACAAAGAGCCAACACAAGCTCTGTTAATCCATACACATTATTCATCCATCTAAAACATGTGGGACAAAAACAGGCTTTTAAGTCATGACCAGCAAAGGACCAAATAACTTTGCACTGAATATTTTAGAGACTTCTTTCCCTACTCATGTTCAGGTTTATTTAGCATTAGGGTTCCAAAATAATTTTAAATCTTTAAAAGCAAATGAGCAAAGAAACAAACAAACAAAACCCCAACAACACGAGACCTGAAGAACAAGTGGGAAGAGAAGATAAGCACAAGCTACAGAGCGTTACAAAATGGAATAGCAGAGGTTTTGACAGAATATTATACTCAGATGACCTGATGGACAACTGCAGAGAGCTGACATAAATCAGCAGATTTGCTGCTGGTTTCAGTAGTATCAGGTAAGGTCACACAGCTACATTTTTTTTGAGTAGGGATGGTCATTAACTATCCTTAACAAGTATTTCTATTCCTATATCAGGGAACAGTAAGCAAATAATATGTGTTTTATTTTTATTTTAAAATCCTTTCATTATTGAATTCTTCATATTAAACCTCTTTCCACTTGGCAGTGCAAGTGCTGTAATTTGCAAAATATAGCTTGCTCTGAAGATTACCAGTATACATTTCAGACTGATAAAGATTACTTCCTAGCTATTTCTCCTTCACAGACAATATATGTGGCCTTCCCTAAAGAGGATGGAAAATGTGGTATTATATTCCAGTACCATATGTCTTATAACCACTTCATGTGTTTATGTTGGGTTTTTGCTTCTAGTTGCTAAAAAAATAAAGTTTTATTGGGACACTGCTTCTTGCTATATTTTGTATATAGTTATTGGTTTCGTTATTCTTCTTGTTTCTGTCTTTTATCCTGCTGTCTAAGAAAACATTTGTGGGGCTTCAAATGGCACACAAATCTGGATAACCCCGTTGAAAGCTTATGTTAGAAGTTGTTTGATACTATCACCACTCTAAAGAAAACCATGCTCTGGCAGACTCAGCTAATGTGCAAAACCTATTGTATCTTCAAATCAGTCATCCTACACTGCCCTTTACACTGCTGACTCCCCTGTCAGCAGTAATAAAACTTGGGGACAGACCTTGGGAGGTAAGCCAGCCATTGATTTGCTCCTCATACCTGACAGTGTGTTGGCTGATGTGTGATCTCTTGGTTTCACAGAGATAAAGTGCAAATTGCTTTTGAAAATCATTGCCAGGAGCAGAGCAGATGCTTTTTTCATAATGTCATACCCAGTGAGCTGCGACACACAGCAATGCTTTGGTCCCCCTACCAGGTAGAGGAATTAGGTTTATGTTGTATGGAAAAATTTAAGATCAGCCCAGCATTGTGCTGATTTAGTCTTTCTTAACCTCTTCTTGTCCTCAGTGTTCTTCCTGAAATTGACAGATTAACATTTTATCTGCCAGAAAGTCAATGAGAAAAGCAATACCTTTTCAAAAGACAGCGTGTATTAAATGCATGCCCTCCCAACTTGTGTTTATTTTCACACCCTGGTATATAAAGCCCTGCTTCAGCATTCTGTGATGCTCATAAGAGAGTCCAGCTCAAGAAGAGACTGCAAGGTTATCCACCCCACCCATAAGAGAGCAAACACATTCCCGTCATGCTTAATCTCAGAGGAATAAGATATATTGTCCTCAGCATACCCCACTTGCTGGACTACCTACAATCAGCTCCCAGGAATAGAGTACTGCCAAGGATATGCTCAGGAGGAGAGGGAATCTTCAGGCATTCCACAGAGACCAACTTTCAGTGCTTCCCTGGTTGGAAGTGACTGGAAGTGAGGTGATTTTCCAAAAGCCTTTCTGTCACAAAAAAAAAAAAAAAAAAAAAAAAAAAAAAAAAAAGGAGAAATAATGCTGCATGCTGATTATGTTCAGACGAATATTCACTGAAAAGTTTGCCTAAGCTGACCATCTTTGCACTGAACCAAGTGTTCCCATGAGCCATTTTCCCAATGGTAAGGGCAATTCAATAAGGCAATTGCCCTTACTGCAAGGGCAATTAAATTCATCTCCAAGTTCTCTATCTAAATCCACAGCAGAAACACCTGGCCACTTAGTTGGCAGTGGCAAGTCATAAGACTAAAAAGACATGGAAAGCTCTCAGGCTGCAAAGTACTGGGAGCTGGGAGAGTGCTCCAGAACAGAAGGCAAGTGCACTCTTTTGTACCTCTTTTGTTTTGTACGCCTTCTTATGCTGTATGCTCCTGGGGCGGGCACTGTCATTTGCTATGTTTATGTGCACAACACCAAACTCAACATCATTACAAAACGGGCATTAAATTCTAAGCTCAGTGGGGAAGGGTCCCACTCCAAATGTTTATTTGTAGATCCCCACCAGTGCACAGGGACCTCGACATTATTTAGAACTTCTAATGAGAACACAAGTTCTCACTAGAAAGAAAAAAAAAAAAAAAAAAAAAAAAAAAAAAGGAAAGAAAATGATAAAAGGAAAAAAAAAAACACACAGGGAAATGGCATGGAGACTCAGCTAACAAACAGCAAAGCCACAACCATATTTTCTAATCAAAAAATAGTGTAGGTAAATTAATGCACTAGTTAACGTGGCTCAGCTTCAATCAAAGCCCATAAAAAAAAGACCAGGAGTTGAGTAGGAATGAAGAAGGTCTTTCAGAACTGTCTTTCAGAGCAAATCAGTAGAGAACATATTGAAGGATGTAAACTATGCACAAGTAGCAATTATAGCATGCCCAGTGTGTTAGGATGGTCACTGTGCCACTACTGCCCTATGAAAACACTCTGGCATGGGGTTACCCATTACCTGCTTGATTTTGTTTTACTTGAAAGTTGCAAAATTTTTACAAGATGCTCTTTGCTCAATTTAACACTGAATAGAAGCTACTATGAAGGAAAACTTGTACCAGAGGTACAGAAGTGAATCAAGAAACTAAAAGCCTGGCCAAAAGAGGTAAAGATTTGCTCCTAAAATACAATGATAGGCAAACATGTTCCTAAAACTTAATGATGAAGCATACCCAAGAAAGAGGTCATCCATGATTTAAATGACCAGCTGTCGTGTCCTCAAGGAGCATCATGTGCAGTCCCATAACTGCTTCTCTCACTGCAGAATCCATCTATCCAGCTGAGAATGAGAACAGACTTTTCCCTGCCTTTCAAATTTTCTCAGAGGGAAGGAGAAGAATTCTCTTTTTGTAGCTTAATTAAATTAAGAAGAATAAAAAAATCGTCTAGCAGTTAGCAAAATAAAAATGTAGTTACGAAACTGATGAAGCTACAAATCATCTGCAAATGCAAGCCATGATCAAGGTTGGCAAAAATTCATAACCTGATATTTATTTAATATACACATTTAGTGTAATGCAAATGAAAAACAGCTCCACACAAAGATCCAAATTACAGGGAGCCTAAAAAGAGCTCTTACTAAATAAGAGTCCTTGGTATGTTTGCCCAAAACTTGGTCTGAACCCAAACTAAACATCATCTGAGGTTCAGCAAGTTCAGATCACTCTCCTAATTTTTTAATTGCCGTATGCCTCTTTACAGTTCCTGGAATGAGAGGCAGGAGTGCCAAAACTGTCCTGGAACATGTTTCAGTGCACTTATATGAATGACACAAAATGTTTTCCGCCAAAACTTTTTGAAATTCCATCCAACTTTTGACTTGATTGAAGGAATGATCAGAACACACAGCACAGAGACAGTCCCATGCAAGGAAATGGTGGAGTCTAAAAAGGCACAAAAGTGCACTTTTTCTCATCTGGTCTTCTACTACTGGTCCGTATATTTTAACCTGAAAATAGGAAAAGGGAAGAAAGAACGGACCTTATTTGGCTAAGTTCTGGTTTACCATCCCACCTCCCCAGATGTGAGAATACCTTTCTATGCACAAATTCTTCCCCAAAATTATTCCACACAATTCACTCCACCTACAACAACTTCTGAGGTTCTCCTGTCCTTCAGAGCATGTTGTTACAAGGACAGTTTCTGCATTTCACAAAATGTGGCTATTTCACTGTCTCACTGTCATTGTCAACATCTTGGGGCACAACATTTGCTTTTCTCTCTTGATCCAGAGCAACAGAAACAAGTTACTCAAAGGCTTATTAACTGCAGGCCAAAGTCATAAAATTATTGTGCATTTGTTTCAGAGAATGGATTTGGTTTGCGGCTGGCAAGAGGTGTAAATTTATATTATAGAAAATGTGTGCAGAAACAATGCCTGTGAGGTGAATGGCAGCCTGAGTGAATTATAGGGTAATGTGGGTTTAAGCAAAGGAGTATTTGGCTGGGACATGAAATTAGAGCTTATTGTGTGCCCTTGACTAAATAAAGCTATAATGGGTTATTGAGACTGCTGACTTCTAACAAACAATGCTCTCTGTGTAAGCATGACATTTTAAAACCATGATGCCTGAGGCATGTATGGTTATTATCATGTCTTTTTATCAACCTTTTTTTTCCCCTTTTTTTTTTTTCTTTTTAGTGTAATGCTTTTGAAAGAAGAATACAGAAAACCATAGTCTATGAAGGGAACAGAGCTGAAATATGGGGATAGGGCTCTGTCACCGAGTATTGACGTACGCTACGATGATGGTCAAGGAAAAACAGATCTAAGACAACATTTTAGCAGTAGCTCCATCTATAAATTAGCACCATAAATTTGCTCCAAAGGTGTGCCCACTCAGGAAAATTCTCTAACTGGAACTTAATGATTTGGAGATGATGCAGACACACAACAATCCTTACAATTGTTCACACAATGGACCACAAATGGGCTAATTTCAGTCCAATTTTCACTATTCTTAGCATGAAAAAGATTAACGGGCTTTTTTTTTATTTTTTATTTATTTTTTTTTTTCAAAATTACATTGGCAAGAAGATGGGGAAGTTTTACACATTGTTTCTAAATGGCACCTATGTCTTGGGTGTCCTCTCTGTATATCGTCTGTCACCTACACTATTTTTTCAAGAATTTAGCTAGTTTTGTGTAGGACTGAGCTCTAGTAAAAAGTGTATTTAGAGGGAGTGTTTTGGTTAAAAAGAGGAGCAAGCTGAGAAAGCATTATAAACCATCTGCTGGAGATTTTCAGGACTTAAAACATTTAGAAGCAAAACGCTAGAAGAAAATGGAGCTACCCTTGTCCCATTCTCATTTCTGTCACAGGCTGAACAGATAAACGTGGTGCCATCTTTCATTCCCATTACAATTGGAGGTGCTGGGATGGGAACGGACTCATCTTGTGCCACTGTCAGTTCTTATTTCTGTCTTTGGATACTGAGTTATAGCAGCACTACAATGGCAGCCGACTCTCGTTATAGACTCATTTAGGGGACAGAGATAGTAATAAGAAAAGAAAAGCACATTAAAAAATATAGCCCATTTCATGACATTCTTAAAGTTGTTAGGGAAAGAGAAAGGAAAAAAAAAAGGAGAAAAAAAGAATAAGGATCCAGTTTTAGGGTTAAAATTATCCTAACACCAGACAAAAATTCCTACCAATCATTGTTATATCAATAACAGCAGCTTCATGACAAATACGTAAATGACAGTCTATATTCTGCAAACAAACAAGCTCAGGAAGTATTGTTTCTACAGACCACTGCAAAATTTCTTCCTTAATCCCAGTGTATGTGGTAAATCCTTGGCTCACAAAGTCCAATACTGAAACAGATTATGCAGACACAGACTGAGTTTGAAGCAAAAGCTTTTTTGTGTGTGTTCAATTTGATCTGGCAAAATGAAATCCCAAGAAAAATACTGTATCTTGGTTTTTCACATGGAAAGGAGAAGGAGGACTGGAAAGGTCAGAAATTTCCATACAAACCACATGTCAAAAGCTTTAGTCATGATATCTCCCTTCCTGCCCACAGCTCAACTCTGTCAGAGAAACTCAGTTTGAATAAGTGATGACAAATAGGATTTAAGTTTGTTGCTCATCTATGTACCAAATTATCTTTCTCATTTATGAAGCAGGAGCTCAGGCCACGTATTTGACTTGTTTGGCTCTGTAAAACAGCAGAGCTGGACTCCACTCTTTGAGGTTTATCCCTGTGGGCCTTCTCTCAAGGCAATCCCTCTTTTCCCAATTGGGAAGAAAGCAGCATTGCAAAAGAAATGCAGATATATCATTTTTGCTACGCCCTTGCTACTTTACTACCTCCCACTTCTAGACAACTTACATAGAAACACTGTGTGTTTACTCATTTTCCAATATATTCCAGGTAGTCAGGGACTGAGTTTTCATCCATGCCCTGGACACAAAAAATATTTATAATACCTGGCAGTAGTATACCAAAAGAAGCAGCTACACACAGTAGTACCTTATGTTAAAAGTCACCCGCTATTGAACATATTGTCTATTTCACATAAACAAAGAAAATCACTCATATTTTATTAAATGTAAAAAGAGACAAATGTTACATTAAAATGTTTTGATTCATTTGGTTCTGTGATTTTACTAGAATAAAGCTCAGAAAAGGGTGGAATGCCTATACTTTTGACTTGGACTGTCTTCAATCTAAGTGTCACTTACAATAGCTAACATTATGAGTTAGAAGATGTATCTGACATAAGAGGAAACAACTGGTACCTAGTACCTGGTTATTTCTATTTGCCATTTCTTTATATATATATATATATATTATTTTTTTTTTACATGGACCTCTCATGTGGGGCAGAGATTAAATTCTCTGGAAAGACTGTTAACATACTGGAATAAATTTGGGAGGTAACATAATGTGAAAATATAATTAATATCACCAAGTAGTTACAAAGAAGGGAGGTGGAAGAGGATTTCATTCAGCTAATTTATCAGCACATTATACATAATATGTTAACCTCAGGATAAGGAAATAACTTAGTTTCCCAGGTGACCTGGATGCTATTTCTGGCTCTGCTATAGGTCTGAATTCTGATGTTGGGTGAGCCATTTTATATATAAATAGACATTTAAAATTATTGTTGCTGGCCTGCAGTCAGACCACAATCAAAACCAGATTGGTACCACAATCAAAAACAGAATCTAAGGTATGTTAAGACACCTGCTTTTATTTCTAAACCCATTTATCTTAGATGCTCAGAACGTTTTAGATAAACATTCTCATTTCTAAATATGTGCTTTTATATCAGCCAACTGCAGGATCTCAGATGAAACTTACCAGCACGAAGCAAATAATAGTAATACTGTACCTTACAGAATCACAGATCAGAGAACAACCAAGGCTGGAAGGGACCTCTGAAGATCACCCAGTCCAACCCCCTGTCAGGCAGAATCACCTAGAGCATGTTACACAGGATGGCATCCAGGTGGGTTTTGAATGTCTCCAGAGAAGGAGACTCCACAACCTCTCTGGGCAACCTGTTCCAGTGCTCCATCACCCTCACAGTGAAGAAGTGCCCCCTCACATTAAGCCAGAACCTCCTGTGCTTCATTTTGTGCTTGTTGCCTCTCATCCTCTCACTGGGCACAAGTGAGAAGAGACTTAGCTCCATCCTCTTGACACCCTCCCCTCAGATATTTATATACATTGATGGGGTCTCCCCTCAGTCTTCTCTTTTCCAGGCTACATTGGTCAAATGCATAATATAAACAGTTGGAGAAATATATGTTGCTCTTTCAACCATTGTTTTCTATTTTCTCCTCTTCCTCCCATTTCCTTTCCTTGTTTGGGTCACTGCCAGTGCTTCATCCATCATTCTTTGCATCAAAAGGACTCTGCACTCTTGTTTTTGGCAACCCCAGGAGAAACATGGAGGAAGGAAAAGGAGGTCATCAAAATTACTGATATTTTTACTTCTTTACCATCTCTCTTACTTGTGAATCGGCCTTATCTATCACAATTTAACGTGTAGAAACTTCACAGCACTGTGAGGTATTTTTTTAAAGAAGTATGCTAAAAGAAGTTAAAAAAAATCTACAAATAAATATCCTTACAAACATACTTTTTATCAAAAAAGAAAAGTGCTCTGAATGTTTTCCCCCAAAGCTCAGTATATTCCATTTTATATTTCTGCTATTAGCACAAAGCAGCAAATAAGCCTTAATTTCAATTCTCTATTAACTCCATCTGAATTCATTCCCTACTATATATTACTTGCTTTATCTTATACTTCAGCAAGGTTAATCTTATAATAAACATGGAGAAAATCATTAATTAAAAATGATTATGGCTGTTTGAGTTAGCTTTGATGCTTATGCATGTCATCTAGAACTGAAAAGAAGGTACTAAGAGATATATTTATATCTTCAATTCCTTGATTATACTAGTCCTATCATCTCTGCCATCAATCCTTGTTCTTTTGGTTCTGTTAATTGATACCATTCAATAGCAGTAATGTAAAAAAATCACATTGTATATTTACACTGTATTTACAGACACACAAAATCCTGCAGTTTCCACTATGGATATCACATTTATCAGTTTTAAATAAACTGACTTTCAATAAGCAGCCTTTCCTATTCAATATGCTTTTCAGCAAAACTTCCAGAGAACTTTTGCAAAGGGATAACAGTGGAAGAACACAAGGAAATAAATCTACTTAGATATTTAAACAAATATTAGATCAGTTTAGTATATATATGTACACTTACTACAATACTAACTAACTAAAATAATATAGACTAGATTCTAATCTAATTCCTGATATGGCTCTATTGGAAAACAGCTACATCTAGACCATACACAAATGTTATAATTTGTATCAGTTAGAATATGTAGGGAAGCACAGTATGTGTCTTAAATTAGGAGCTGCCTTTTCATCAGCATGTAAACAGAAGACCACATCCTAATCGTAGCCATGTGACACTCTGCACAGCACATGTGTGTGCATCTGAGATGAGAGAGCTGTCCCAAGATGCGACATTGCAAAGGGGTTGTTGATCATTACTGGGCTCTGTGATGCACCTCAGGGAAAAAAAGAAAAAAAAAAAAGAAGAAAAAAAAAAGAATTGGGTGAAAAGTCAGCAGAGCACAGATGCATTTGACACTGAGTGGCTTCAGAACGGTCCATTTCAAGCAGTTAATTTGTCAGTGTTTTTTTTTTTCTGAGTGAAAGGACAACACAGTATGAACACACAAAGAGTATCTTAATCACTCCAGCTCTTTGTCACACTCCTTTCATAATAGCATTATGTAAGCATCTGATTTGCATCAGCGTGCAGCTCTGATTGCTGAGAAAGCAGTTTGCAATTCAATAAGCTTCATACACAACATTGCCTTTCTCTTATTTTCTTGAAGTAGTGTTGATAGCTGGAATTACACAGATTTTTTCCCTCACACTAACAAGGACCAATGCCACTGTGAATAATATGATTTTTGTCTCTAGATGTTTTAAAAGACCTTTCAAGACTGAAAAAAGATACTGTTCATATTTCATATACCCTAGGCTCAATATGAAAGAGACAAAAAAATGTCAGTGGGTCACGGAGGACACACATATTGATTTCTTAAAAGCAAAGGATGGGATTGCTAAAAAATACATTTTTAGCTCAAATGACTGACCATTTGCCATCTGGAAGCATAGTTTTGCTGTTGATGATATCCTGCATCTCTGAGCTAAGCACATTATGTGTTTATTCAGAAATACTAAATATGATGTTTCTAGCTCTAAATCACTAAAACAAACAAACAAAAACAAAAACATAGCCCTGCATTAAAATCAGGGACATTTATGAGATCTAATGTCAGACATCTATTATGAGTGCTTTCTGCCAGAAAGAGCCCTTGGTATAACCAGAGAAGACAAAGGACTCAAGAAGCAAAGGGACAGATAGGCTGCCCTTTCCTTTGCACACATAAAACAGTGAGTATTGAAACAGGACAAAGGGCTCAGTGGGAAGGCATCAGGAAGCCCACAGCGGAGCTGAACATAGCACCTGTACATGACTCCTGCCTGACACTTCAACCACAAAGCTGTGCAGGAGACCGAGGTGGAGAGCATGGATTACTTTTACAAGGGTTTTGTATTGTATGCGCTTTAAAACCGTGGAAATTCTTGCATCAGCAATGTCATCACGCAAAATGAACACTAGTGAGGCAGTTACCATAAAACAGGCAGAGTTTGCTAGCCCTGTGCTTGAACCACTGGGTCATAAGTAGTTTTGGGAGAAACCCTCTGAGGTTTGGGTAGAGAAGGCGGTGGAAGAAGTGCAGCACCGCATGCACCTGGAGACAAAGGCTGACACTCGGTGTTGTGAGTGTCCAGCAGGACACAGGGGCTGCAGTCCACAGCTCCAGGATCAGCTGTGGCTTAGGAATTACCACTTGCAAGAAATGCTTCATTTCCCTGTGCCACCAGCTTCCCTGCATGGGACCACCCAAGCAACTGTAGCAAAGAGGGAGCTGGTGGCCATGTCTCACATAGCCGCAGCCCTGCTGGCAGTCATCGCACGGCTACGGGCCCACCGCCGGGCCTGCTCCTGCCGGCGCTTTGCGGAGATGCTGGGGCATAGGAAGTCTTTTAGATTGCCCTTAGTGGCATAAACATTTCCAGGTATTCGATGTTGTTGTCTTTAAAAAAAGACATTTTATTGGTGAATTCTGATGATGTCTGAATTAAATTATGAAATAAAGAGTAGGGAACAGTAACAAAAGACTAGAATGATTGAGTGTTGTAGGCAAAGCTACAGGAACTTTAAGTATTTTTTGTACAGAAGTGGATTACTTATTCTTCAGCTCTTTATTTCAAGGATAATGCACTAAACAAAGAGATTTATACTATTTTTGAGATGATAGCATTCGAAAGTAGGTCAGTAAACCAGAGTTTCTCAAATTGGCCTTTTATCAACTCTGTGATTTCAGGTCTCCCTCATCATATGACACATGACTGAATTCAGGTGAAAGAAGTAGAGTGAAGTCTTGGGTTTTCACTTTCCAGTTCCAGTGCACCTAGATTCTTCAAATAGTGTCAGTGAAAGAATTCAGAATTTATTTCTACATTCTTTTTCCCCTTCTGGAAGAATGAAACATTTGAGATACCCTTTGGCAATCAAAGCATGTGAAAAAAAAAAAAAAAAAAAAAAAGGAACAAATGGTATATTTGAGCCCATGAAAAAAATCCTAGTAGTAAAACAAATGAGGTCTTTATTAACATGAAGGGACTAAACACATTACATCAACCACTTCTGAGCTGCTTATAGATTTCTGTAGCCAGAAGAGTTCATGACATTTGTATCTCTATTAGTCATTGTATTTTATCTGGGCTTATTAAAATACTGCAGTGAAATTTTTTTCCCCCTTCTTTTTAAATAATTTATGTTTCCTTTCAAATTGTAATGCTAATGATTCTATATAAATGTGTATATATATATATATCTTTCTTTAATTTTTATTTTTTAATTTATATTCAACTTCTGGAGGTATTACCAGCTTCCTACAGAAACCTACAATGGAAACAAAAAGGGTGTATTTGTTAAAGCACTATTCAACAGTGCCTTTATGACTGCCAACACTTGTTTAAGAGTATTTTCTTTACTCTCATCTGTGTGATATACCAGGAGAAGACTGCTTCATGTTTCAGCTTTTCAGTACTCAAAGGGGGCTTATAAAACAATGGAGAGCAACTTTTTGTTCAGACAGATAGTGACATAACAAGGGGGAATGGTTTTAAACTAAAAGAAGGGAGGTTTAGATTAGAAGTTAGGAGAAAATTCTTCCCTCAGAGGGTTGTAAGGCACTGGAAAAGGTTGTCCAGAGAAGCTGTGGATGCCCCATCCCTGGAAGTGATGAAGGCCAAATTCACGGGGCTTTGGACAACCTGATCTAGTGGGTGGCATCCCTGCCCATGGTAGGAGGGTTGGAACTAGATGATCTTTAATGTTTCTTCCAACCCAAGCCATTCTATGATTCTATGATTTACAGCTTGACTGCTGGAAGTGGACAGTTAACATACAGTGCACATTTACATAGGTGAAAAACACAAAACATTACTCTTTTAGTGTGTGTATCGGGGTTATGCTCACTTAACCACCTTAAAAGGTGGTCATGTTCATCTGTGTGATACTTGTTTCCTCTCATTGTTGATTTCCAGTGCTATTTACTTTCCTTCTCAATTTCCAGTTTGTTTTTTGTTTTTTCCATCCTCAGGAAGTGCCAACCTTTATGGCCAGCCTCTCTTTCCAGCATCACCAACACCTAGTCTCAACTTCTTTATCGCCAGTTCTTTGCCCCAATCAGTTTACACCAGATATCTCTGGCATCAAGCATCCAACTTAAATGGCTTTCTTCTCATTTGTGGGGTTTACAGTAGAAAGAAGGAAGGACAGGAAATATGCTTAAGACTAACCCTCTAGCTAACTTAGTTTTAATGTCTGGCAGGGCTGAGCAAAGCAGACAGTTTTACCAGGTTTACAGTACGGTCAAGTATGTATGGATTTTTAAAGGCCAAGCAAAATAAACTCTCACAAAGTCAGCTAAACCATTTAAAGAAAAGAAGAGAAACCTCAGCTTGCAGCAGACACTCAGCATCAGTTTGCTTGGCTAATTCCAAGTGCTGAATACTGCATTTTGTAACACGAAGCTCTTGGTTATCTGGATAATGTGTTGCTTACATTATGGAAACCTCCCATATGTAACATACATAGACACTGCACACTAACACATTCCTTTTTCTTTCTCTACAATTCTTTTCCTTCTCTTATATTTCCTAACTTCATTTTGCACTCGTGTTTCCCCATATAATGACTCCACAACTTTTTTCAATTAACGTTTTTTTTTTTCCCTTGTTTTTCTTTTTCCTTTTTCTTTTTCCCCGTTTGTTTCTCTGTTTTTCAGAAACCCTATAGATATTAAATTGAACTTTCAAACATGTTATTGTAACAGATTTGAAGGACAAAACTGATTTAAAGGCACTGTCGTAACCTTAAATTCATTACAGGAAGGTAACTAAAGAGGTTTTGGGAATACAACAAAAATTCTGATGTGGTACAAGGACAACATAAAAGAATCTTATCAACAAGGTGTTTTTTTATTCCTTTTTTAATTTTTTTTCCATCATTTGATTCAAATGTCTTTTCCTCTCTTAGCTGTAAGCAATCTTTAGAAAAGAGAATTGAAAATGCAAAGCATTTCTGTCAATTTGATTTTTTAAACTTCTAAATTCCCTGAAGGCACTTTATGCAAAACCTAACTTCCAAGGGTCAGAAGTACTAAATCTAGATGAATAACCCAGATGTGAGAGAAATACGATCTATATCTCAGCTCAAAGTACTTTTTTTTGTTGTTGTTGTTCCTTTTTCTTGTGAGGTGAAGTGTTTTCTTTGCCAGAAATGAGGGCTTACACCCTCTCAACTACAGATCAAGATTCGCAGAAAGCCCCAACATCAATTGCTTTCAACATCTGAACACGACCAATCTGCCTGCTGGCAGCCTCCCAGGGCTTCGTGGACCCCAGCTGCCTTGGACTCCACCTGAAAGGAGAGCTCTGGATGAGACTGGAATCAGAGCATGTGACAGGGCGCCTCCAGCTATACTGTCTTGAGACATGTTTTTGGAGCATAGCAGATACCAGCAGGCATGAGAAACTTTCCCCTCTCCCTGCTAACTTTGCAGAACTGGTGCCCAGTGTAAATACCTCCACTGGATCATGGAGAGGAAGCATAGCAGAGGCATTCTTTAACTTCACTGCATGTGTTAGGGAACACGTGTCCCTGAGAATCTCTTCAGATGCTAATCATCCAAATAAGCATGAAAGCAGCAGGCGTTGAGCCTGAAGGCACTGTAGCATCAATAGTATGCCCTCCAAAAGATTAATTCAGGAGCAGGCACTCCACCAGATGTACTCCTTGAGGCCTAAAGTCACCTTTCAGTGGTTACTTTATTGAAGGAGCTATTCCTAATGTAGCAGTTATGTGTTGGTGCTGCACCAAGCCTCAAGTAATTCCCACTAATAGCAGTAATGAGAAATAAGAGACCAAAATTGGCCAGCTAATTTTAGGACACACACAGAGGATATATAAAATGCCACGAAAAGCATGTTTTGAGTTTATACTTGCTTTCAGTATCAGATATGGAATAGGTAACCTTCACCATCATTTCCATATGCCTTTTTCTATGTCTTCTCCATGAAATTCAACAAATCCCTGCAGATTTAGCAAAAGCAACTTTCAGAAGAGCCTTGTTCCACATAAAGCACTGTGATGAGACTATAAACAAAACCAGTTCCTGTGGAGAGACTGAAAGGAGAACTGACTACAAAACTCAGCTGTTGAGTCATTATGCAAAAAAATATTTTAACCATCTTGAAGACTTTCTTAAGTGCTTCATTTCTGTTTAATGTGAAACCAGCACAGCTCACTTATGACAAGAACTCATGTGCACTGATTAGAAATTAAGCCAACAACATCAAGAACTGCTGATGTTAAAATCTACCAATCTGTGGAGAACGGTGGTTGTCTTAATGACTTGAGTTACACTTTGGGAAAAGCAAGAATATGATTTTTAAACATTTTAGAGGATCTTAAAAGATCTCAGTAAATACATAACCAGATTCCATCTCTTTCTTGAATGTATTCCTGTAAAACTAGCCAAGAAAAGTCAAGGTGGGACAACAGATTGGCAAAGTAAAATGCCTAATTGTCCTGCATAATATTCAGGGTTATTCAGAGACAGGACTTTGTCTCCCCTCTCCTGGTTCTCATGATTGTGAACCATCATTCAGTACCTTGGTACCTTGTACCAAAACCCAGGAGTCGTATCTCTGAAAAAAGCAAAGCTAGGAGAAGGTCTTCATTCTCCCCATCCAAGCTCTACCCTCCCCCCCCCAAACCCCAACATAAAACAAGGTGCATTGTGCTTGAACACAAAGGTAGAATTAAACCTTTAGATCACTTTTTGCCCAGACTATATTTGCTACTCTTCAGCTGTCAGTAAATACGTGAAGCTGAGCCTGTCAAGAGTGCACTGTATCTCTCAGAAAACTCTCACTTCAAGCACAAGTGGGAATGGACTATTCCTAGTCGAGCTCTCGCTTTGATTTTGACCTTCAGAGTGCATTTTGTGTTCTTTCTTTTGAAGTCTGATGCTTGCATCTTGTTTGTGTTGCTAGCATCTTTGTATGCTAAGCTGCCCATACCAGGTTTTTCACATGGAAATTAAGGAGATGCCATAAAAATAATATGTCTTGCTTCACTATCTGGACAAAAATAGGCTCCAGAAAAATAATACCATTAGTGGACTGATTTGGGTTTCTGGACACATTTCTAACCTCTAAACTTCACGTATTTTTTTATTTTATTTTATTTTTTTTTAGTGGTAATGGGATGAGTTCTGTATTGTGGAGAAACAAAGAATTTTGGATGGAAACATGGGGATTTTTTTAGGGGTATATGATTCACAGAGACAACAAGAACTTTGTTTTATTTGTGATATATCCAGTGTGGGATATAAAAATGCCAATAAATTGGCAAAACTTTACAGAGATGAATAGGGGAATTGGGGAATTCTGAAAAAAAAAAAAAGGCAAAGAACAAGAGATGTCATGATGCCTATGTTTAAAGGGCTACCTCAACTGGCCTTTGAGAGACCAACGGTACTACTACAGGCACAAGGACTAAATAAAATCAGGTAAAGGATTTTATTTACTCTGCATTTGTATTAAATACTTCATAAAACTCACACAATCAAATCTGGTGGATATAGGCATAGTATTATCTTAAACACACACACAAATAGAGAAAATAATGGAAAAATATGAAAACATGGAGTCATATTGGAGTGAAACATGGAGTGAAAAGCCTCACTCCACCTTCCTGATGACTGCCTCAGACACTGGGAGCTGCTGTTAGGTCTCCCCAAAGCCATCTCTGCTCCAGGCTGAACCAGCTCTGTTCCTTCCGCCTCTCCCCAAAGGACAGGTGCTCCAGCTCTGGAGGTTATCGGTGGTTCTTTGCTGAAGCTATATCAGTTCCCCATTGTATTTTGGTATTAGCTCTGTCTTATAAAACTTCATGATCTATATCTCAGTAAGCTTTTTTACATCTCTTCCTCACAGAAAAAAAAAAAGAAAAAGAAAAAACAAACCAAAACAAACCAAAACAAAAACTCTTCTCAAAGGTCCTATCACAAAGACCTGTTATTCTACTGGCTAACACAATTTTTGACAGTGCTTATTCTTCCCTTATCTGGGGAAGGAACTGAGATTAAACAGCCCCATTTCCTCAGCTAAAGTTAGACTAAAGAAAGTTCAACCTTTTTATTTCATTTGAGCTCTTTTTTTTTTTTTTTTTTTTTTTTCCAACAGATTAGTAAAAAATAAAAGAAGGGAAAATCAGTTCTAGGAAGTGGGTCACTATTTATGATGCTTGGCTTGGTATTTGCCAAGATCAACAAGAAAATGACACCAGTTGGCAAGTTTTTTGTTTAGTTACTTTCACCCTGTAATCCTACCACCTTCATTGGTTTGACTTTCATACATCTCAGGAAATTTCCTATTTCAATAGTAGTTTTCTGTGTTTGCTATTAACACCATGAAAATATCTGTTTACCTCTTCACTTTTGTTTCAACAAAGAGAAGGATGCTGAAGAGTGTCAGTGCAGTATGATTTGCCAAATCACCTCCTGATGCCAGTTAGAGTAGAAAGAAATTTTCCTTTCATTTGCACTGGTAAGCTTTGGTTGTATTGGAATTGATGCTGATTAACTAGGTTCAACAGGCTGAACTGAAGCAAATATTTAATAGAGCAAGATGAACAGTCAAAGTAAACAATCTCTAGACAACTCACTGGCTGAAAATTAAAACTTCAGCAAACATGAACCACTAACACATTGCCCAACAACCAGGAATAACTCCCAGCCAGGAGAAAACCAAAATAAAAATAAAAAGCTAAATTAGCATGAATAGTGTTTGTTCTGCCTTATCATTTACACTAAGTTACATGAGGCAAAACAATTACATTTTGTACATCTTGAGGATTGTATAAAAACTCTCTATAAAATTATGTTTACACCTCCAAAACAAGAAATCTTTCTTACTTATTTCAGTCTCCACGTAATGGATTATTGCCAAAATCTTTAAACCAATGACAATTGTTAGTCAAAGATTTTATAATACTGTTCTCCCTGTCAGACACTTTTGTATACTGCAGATTTTTATAGATCTATGATGTTAAGATCACAGGTAACATTTTCTAAAACACACTGATGTGTTAGTTCCTTTCTTAAAAAAGGGGTCTAAGTAAATTGTCCATTTGCTTCTAAAGTCAAAATTTCAATGTTATATTAAGATTTTTTTGATATTTATGTCTTGACCACACTCCTGCTGGATGAACTGTTTTGATAATACGATATGTCTTCACTAGAAAGCAGACCTTGTTCATTCCATATTGTATCTTATCTTTGCTGGAGAGCTGTCTTTGAACTGATGTACTCATACAAAGTAAGATTTAATGACAGACAACACTTGCATGCATGCAACTTAATTAGTTTAGAGCCTAGAACGCTTTTTTGTGGTTCAATGATAAAACTATAAACGAACACTTTGAACAAAATCCTTAAGTAGTTAAACCACATTATAAAGTAGCAACATTTGGCTAAAGAATCAAAACCATACAAATAAATAATCATGTGTGTATGTCTGAGCAGGCTGTGCATGTGAAGGAAGATGAGTCACTTCGTTTTTTTAATGTTGGCCTCGTGACAGCTAAGCAATGTAATTAACTTCTTTTGCATTGTGCTAGTTTTATCTCATTGGTATTAGATTTTTATTTTTTCCATATTCTAATTTCTGAAATGGGTGACATGCAACACTCCACAAAGTAAAGCATTGCTAGAATTGATTTTGCTCAGGTTTCATGTAAAGAATATTCCAGTACTATTAGAAAGATAAAAATAAAGCCAAAGGGGAAGGGGGGGAGCCTCATTATTATGCACATTAATAAATGTTCCTACTGAGCAGTTTTAAATTGGATTAATTTACCTTAATTTGAAATAAGGAAAGAAAGACAAACAAGAAAATCTTTTCAACCAGGCCAAAGGGTATATTGAATATATACTAGGCACAAAATGTATTAGGAAAAGTATATAAAGCTAGAAATATGTCTGGGGGTTTTGTTTCTTATTCCAAATAAAATAAAATAGCAAAAATGACTATATTTGCACTGATGACTCTGCCAGTTGACTTATGAGATATGCATGAACATGGGGTTAATGGCAAAAGGCATTCCAGAACACTGTTATTACCACAAAAAAAAACATGTACACAAAAGAAAAATACACAAAAATCCTAAGGTTGCAAATATACAGAAGAACGCCTGTGTATACCATTAAATAATGAAATAGGAATAAATACCCATTTTCTACTTTCACCTACTTCATCAACAGAATTAATTCTGACATAAAAAAGATTACTTCCAGTGTAAAGTTTTGACAAGATCTCTGTAAAGCAAGTTATGTTGGACAACTGTTATAGTTTTAGAATCGCATGTGCTTCTCTTGTTCCCGATGAGCTTGAAGATGAAGCCCTTGGAAAGGGCTTGGGAAAGATGAAGTGCTCCTGGTAAAGTGGCATACAAAGAGTACGGCAGTAATATTTTCCACTAGTTTGGAAGATGGAACTCAAACTATTAATACGAATGTCTACAATTGTTCAGACATTGTTCAACTTAGATGTGTACACTGAAATGAGAGGGTTGTGACCTAGATTAGGACTCTGGAAAGCAAATATATAAAAGCTGGTGAGGAGAATCTCAACTGAAGTGACTGAAGTGACAGAGTGACAACTAGTCAAGTTTTGACGTAGTGTTGCACAAACAGCCTGAAAGAAGTGTTATCTTGCAATTTTATCTGATTGTATAGGCTGACTCAGCAGTCACATAAGAGCACCAATTTGACAGTAGTACATGTGCACATGTCTAAAAAAGGGATTTCAGACCATCTCCACTGCCTAACCGGCATGACTTCGGCCTTGCTCAGGTTGCATTTTGGTTTCACAGTGCAGAAGGCATGACTGGATTTGCAGGAACTTCTCTGCCAGAGCTCAGCTCAAACATGGGTGCTCTCTCAGTGCTACATGGGTGCTACATCCACACTATATTCTCAAGCACGCTGACACAGTGCATACTGAGGGAGACACTCTTCAGCAGCCAAAAACACCAGAACAAATCCAGGTTTCATCACCTACTTCGTAGCTCAGTGACATTGCCATCAACTCATATGAGCTCTAACAAAGTTAAAAATAAATTTTGGACCATCAACTCAGGATTACTCTGTGCAGCAGTAAATTTTCTTACTGGCCTGTAACACTGCTGAGTGAGTCATATAAAGAATTTTATGAATATGAAAAATACGTCTGTTTTTTGTTTGGTTGGTTGGTTGGTATTTTTTAGAATGCCATGTCATTTTGATTTGAATATTAAATTCTGAACTTTTCTGCAGAAAATCAGTGCAGATTATCTTTTATATAAAAGTATTCTACTATTGCACATTTTCCCCAGGCAGCAAATTTTGCAAAACCAGCAACTTTCTTACATGACTGTGAAAGGTGAGCAATCCAGTGGCAACACTATATAAGTGTAAAAGGATGAACAGTCTTCCACACAAAAGCTATTAAACCTAAAACCACTAGAATCTGTGTTCAAGGCATTCAAAAGTCGAACTCAGAAGCATTACTAATGACAGGCATATGTAATAGGATCTGTGTGGTGAAGCAATGCATCATTGTGGCCAGATTTGGAGCCAGATCATCACTTTAGAAATATCAATAGCTGGATAATGTCCAAGTGCCTTCCTCATCAAAGCAGTATGACTTCTGACTCCAGTGAAAATAATAACCTCAGCTTCTGGAGACAAAGTCCCAATCAATAATGAATCTTAACATGTCTATGGGATCTTCTGCCTTCTCAACTGTGAATCAGTACTGACACCCTTCTGGCACTCTGCCTGCAACGGCTGCTTACTGAAAGTTGAGTGGCAAATGTGGGCTGGTAAAAGTTGAATACAAATATGATATTTGAAGTATGGTTTACCAAGGGAAAAAAAAAAAAAAAAGTAAAATGTGGCTATTGGAAAAACTTAGAAACATATTTGACTGCAGTTATTAGATTTCTGATATGAAATGTAGCCCGATACATGTATGGTGAGAGCCCTGAAAATCAGAAAGGACCATAGTCATTCAAACCAACTCTCCGAGTTTTGGAGCCAAAGGATAAGCATCAGTCTTTCCAATTTTCTTACAGATAGCCATGTAGCCTGCTCACAAAACCTTTAACTGAAAACACTATCTTTTTGTTTGTTTGTTTAACAGAACACCATCAATTAGCCATGGGCCACATATCAAAGCCATGGGACTTGCAGCTAGAGAAGAGCAACTCTAATCTGTGCACATTTCATTTTGCCAGCTCAAATTTCTAATGCTTTGTCAATCCAAATAACCCAGTATTTATCAAGAAAGTCCCCAGAAAACTCTGGGAAAACAGGAATTGTTTTACTAAATTAGACCCCTGACACATTTAATCCTGTTTCTGGTAACATGAAGACCTAAGAAGCTAGGAACTCATGACCACCAGGACAGGATTCACTATGATTTTCAGTTTAACTCAGAGATTGACTTAGGCCTTGCTCCTCATTCTGTATTTTTCTTATCATAAATTTGGATTTGAATTAAAGCTTTAGAATCACTGCATTCTTAAAACGTATTTCAAAACATGCTCAGAAAATCTCAATTCTATAGAGGAAAAAGGGTCATTTTAAATGAATGACCCTCCACATTTCCTCTATGATCAAGTTCTATACCAGATCCACAAGCATACTGACACAAATACAAAATTCCCCGTGCTGTAGGAAATCTGTGTCACCAGTAGTAGGTTAGGAATGAGGAATCTTGTACATTTTATGCAACTTTTATTACTTTAGCTAGTTAAAATAAATGTTAAATTCAAAATATTCATGGCTGCCACTCTGACAGAAATGTAAGAATCTCAAGCTTGCATTTGAACAGACATTCCTGCAGGACAGAATGGAAATTCATCAAAGAGCATAAATGTTTGCCTAAATACCCACTGATGTTGGTGGCATAACCATATGTAAAACTTCTGACTGAATCAGGACCTCTAACTGCTTCAAGCCATTTTTTCATCTGGACTTCCAGAGACGTCACTACCATTCCACTCACAAGTCTTGCACTGTATGGTTGCATGGATAAAGTTTCATACATATATGTATGATGTACTCAGAGGCTAGAAAAATGCATTTTACTCATAGCATTCCAAATCTTCCCTGGAGCACACGTACATATATTAAATTCTAGAAACCTCAACTCTGTAGTATTGTAGCAGAAATTAAGCTCATCTAAGGTTTTAGCAATAAAGTGCTGAAAAATAGGCTTCTGAACTCATGCTTAGGTGCCTTCAGGAATGACCTGATTTGTAGAAGCAGTGAGCCTTAGGTGACTGGTGGATTTAGGGGTGAGGTTTCTAAAAGAGCTGGGAAAAAAAAAAAAAGCCTGATCTGCTCCATTTGTTTTTGGTAGGAGCATTACTGTTGAGCTCAGTGGAGTTCAGCTGCTAACTCTTAGACTTGTTTTTGAAAAATAGGTAGTCATAGGAACTAAGCATCAAAGAACACTCAAGGAACTGGGCAGGGTTTTCAGAACACCACAACAGAAATGCATTCCATATTTCTGAGTGTTTACTGTCACTGCTTGCTTGAGAGACAAACAAGCGTATAGGAAATAGGATATGAGAAAGATATTTCTTGTTTATAATTTTAATCATATTTCCTATGATCCCCCTTGCCTGAACCATGAAAAGGGAGATATATCATTGTTTGTTTGTTTGTTTGTTTGTTTTTTAAAAAAAGAAAAGAGAATGGAAAGTATGTATTAATACAACACCAACAACATTGGGGCAGTGCATCTAGGGAGAGCAAGTGAAAATCTACTTTTAAATAATAAAACATGGAAAATTATGAAACAATTAAACACCTGTCCTTTCAGCACTATTCCTCAATAATCAGGGAAATGTTTCTTTTAACTACTCCAATTCTATTTATAATTTTTTCCTTAGAGCATCACATTTTTGTCACCATCAAAGCTAAAAAAAAAAAAAAAGTTTAACATTTAAAGCAACAGATTGGAGGAGTTACAGGAAGCTGAATTCTCCCTAATTCTATTTAATTTTCAGTTCATTATTTGGTTATTAGGAGAATCTTCTCAAGCATGTTTCTCTTCTAGATTTTCTTCTAATGATTGAGTTTCTTCATATTGCAGCTGATACACTTTTCAGTGTTTTAGTTATAATTACCAAATTCAGAATGAAAATGAAAACCACTTAATTATGTAATTTCTTAGAGACAGCAGGATAATTAAAGCCCTCAGAAAAGCAGCCCAGAGGCATTGGCTGTGCAAAAAGGTAAAGAAAATGTAACACAGACATCTCAGAAAAAGACTAAATAAAATATTGTAGGAAATTATACATGCATCCCTGAACAGATGCCCTTAAGAACTGTATACCTTAATCAACATGAAATACCATATTTACATAACAGAGCATGTGAAGCAAGACATGCTACCATAAATTGGCTTTTCAGAAGTCAGAAAAGATAAGAGACTGAAGCTGTATATAACATTAAAAGAAATAGGGCTGAAGATGAAAATAGAATATACAAAGATTAAGTAGGCAAATAGAAATATATGTGGGACTGAACTGCAAATGAAAGTTAAAAGTTTACTAAGTAATGTATAAAATAAAAGATGAAGATTTTCCTGTTGAAGGACAAATTTAAAAAGTTATTTCACGTTGTGATAAATCTGAAAAAGTGATATAGAAAGTGTAGAGATGTCATATTAAACATCACTGTAAACTTCTTTATACACGGATCTCCATGCTGTTGCACTTTCCTAAACTTTAGAAATATCTGCAGCTGCACACAGCAAAACCCAAACCAGCTGGACTCTTTTATATAGCAAAAGGGCAAATCTAAAGAAGTTTCACATTCACGATTCACATGAGAAATCCTTCAGTTACATCTGGAGAAACATGACCATCTATCTATCTTGCTAAAAAGCCTTAACCCCTTCGTTCTGGCTTTGTGAGGTGATGACACAGGAGAGGTTTAGCTTATGATCAGACGGTTGGACTAGTTAAAAACCACATTTCTGCTGCTGCACAGAGACAGGAAGGGTGGCTGTGTGCACACTGGAAAAGTCCCATCAGCTGCAGGGGGTGATACAAGCCCTCAGAAGTGCTCTAAACCCACATTGGGAATGGTCACTCTGTATGTAACTTGCACCACCTTTGAATTAACTGTGCCAGAGTTATTATGCTATTTCTCCTGAATGGAATCAGCACACAGAAAACACCATTTCATCTGAAGTTAATAGAAAATGTAAACAATGATTTTTTGTTTCTTCATGCTAGAAGCCTCAAACTGCCACACAAGGAAATCAGCTTCATTCTGTTCCCAGCAGTTAACATTCATTTCACATGCGTTTTGGCAGTAGATAATTATTGGCTACACTCTTTGCCATGAGGTTCTTTCTTTTTATAATTAAGATATCCTTTGCATTGTGGACAGTTAACTTTTCTCCTGCTAAAGACTGCAGGCAATTAGCATGTAAATTATAAGTTGATACCAACATCTCATAAGGACAAGACAAAGAATGACTTGCTCATGCACTGAAGATTATATGTGCTTAATGTAAAAGTCACAGGAAATAATGATTTTTAGAAGTTTCAAAGCTTTAGTTTAATTGGATCAGAACATAAAACTGGTTCCTTCCTTCTACCATCACGAATCAAGGCACAGCCTCAGTGAAAATCAGAAGATGCAAATTTCTTTGAAAGTGTTCTTTCACTTCCCCTCCTTACAGTTTTTACCTTTACTAAACTTGCACTCGCACCTCTGTGATGCTCAGTCTGTGTGGCACCCGAGGGAAAAAAAAAAAAAAAAAAGAGGTTCTGGAAAAGAGATATGAAAGAGTCAAAACCACTCCTTGAGACTGTGAGATCTTTTAACAGTCCCAGAGGTGTTATACAGCGCTTGCATAAATTAGGACACAGCACCCTGCTAATCGGTTCTTGCTTCTGCCTTCCAAATTCCCCCAGCACTCTTTCTATGACGATAGGGAATCAGCAAACATCAAACGTTATTTTTAATATAACACATGCCTATATGATTTATATACAAAAGTGGTGCTTCCTTCCAGGGTAATGACTGGTTCGATGCATTTGTTGTACGTTGCACATATACTTTATCTGTAAGTAGATTTGGAGATACCGTCCCAATTCTCCATTGCAATTAACACTAGTTCTTCATCATTCCAAAGAAAAATTACATTTCTACCCCCTTTTGGTCCTTCCAGCTGCCTGCTGTTTCCCCAGTTCATGAATTTGTCACCTGGGGTACTACCGTACACAGAGAATTCCGTGAAACGCCTCTAGAATCTATAAAATGCATGAAAACAGCTGGAAATGCCAGGTGGGGTGGGACTGTGGGCAGCCTGACCTAGCGGGAGGTGTCCCTGCCCACAGCAGGGGGATGGACCCGGTGATCTTTAGGGCCCCTTCCAACCCAAACCACTCCAAGATTCCTGCGAAGGGGCCGAAGCCACACAGAGCTGTGCTGTTTAAAGACACGAGTAGGGGAAGAAATGCTACAGAAGCCGAGCGGCAGCTCTAGGCAGCCCAAGGGGGCGCTCTGAGGGGGCTGCGGAGGCGCGGCCCCTTAGGCGCGGCGCCCCTCAGGGCGCGAGGCAGCGAGGCGCGGGCGCCCCCTGGCGGGAAGGGCGGGCGGCAGCGGCCGCCTCGTGCCGGGCGGGCGGGCAGCGGCCCCCAGAGGCCGGCGGGAGCAGCGTCGAGAAGCGGCGGAGCCCGCTCGCCTCCCATTGGCTGGCGGCTCGCCGGCGGCAGCCAATCGGGAGGCCGTTGTCAGGCGCCGCCGTCTATTTTTAGCTTGAACAAAGAGCGGGGCCGCGGCGGCCGGGTTGGGGGGGGCGGAGGCGGCCTCGGAGGAGGCCCCCACACAACATCTGTGGGGAGGGGAGGAACAACAGCACCCCGGTGCTGGCTGAAGCAGGTGCTGAAACAAGAAGTACTCGGTTAAAAACCGTCACTTGAATCGGAGTCAGAGCCCCAGGAAGGGCTGTGGCCTTCCAGCCTGTCTTTCTGCTGCCTCCCAGCGCCCCGCGCAGGTGCTGAGCACAAACTGACTGCTGCCTGCTTGAAATTACCGCATGCATTGCATGGTGGGTCGCACCGTCCCGAACAAATCGGCAAAAGAGCAAAATGGGATTACAAGTGTCGGCTAAACTCTGTTTTTTAGGTTTATTTCAAAGCTACTGGTCTAATAAAGTCGCATAGTGTAGCTGGCTGTACCTAATGTACTTCTGGTAGGTTGTTGGTCTTGAATAATTAGAACTTACTGAGAAACAAGATTGGACATAAACTCTTAAACAATACATACATTGAATAGTTTGGTAGGTTCAAATATTCCAGATAACTTGAATTGTATTTTTTCCAATTTCTCACACAGTTCCAGGAATTCTGTTGAGCATTTTCATCTACCCATTAATTCAGTGGGATTAGGCATGAGCTACAGCGTGCAGGGGTAAAGCAGCACCCCTAGGTTAGAAGAGGAAAGCCTAAAATATGATAAAGAAAACCGTTCTTCCAATATTTAGGCAGAGACTTAAAAGAGTAAGTCAATGTATTCCAGAAATACCCAGGAAAAAACACGTCCTGCTAAGCAAGTTTTTAAGACCCTGATACAAATGTTAAGAGGTTAGTTGGCCTTCTAAATATTTGGGTATGTAGCCGCAGGTGACAAATTATTTTGGGGGTCCTTGCATAACTATGGATTGAAATGGCTGCTTGAGCTTTGTAGCATCCTGCTCACAAAAGTACAAAGAAGGGGTGAAATGCAGACGTGTGTGTGCACTGAACCTGCAGGCCTCAGGAGTAAACTGAGCCACAGGTCTTGTGCTGGCCCTACAGTTCAGGAAAGGGTTTCACTGACAGTGTGCGCTGAGATCAAATTTTGGACACCTTGAGAGGAAAATCTTGCAAAATAATACAGACTGTAGAAAGTCAGCCAACAGCCGTTCATTTTGCAGTGGGAAGTATTCCCTCACAAACCTTGCAATGTCAGAGCAGAAATTGGCCCGGCTGCTCCTCGTAGTCATCAGCCCTAAAGTAATGGTCAGTGTCAGGCTGTTCTGAAATCCTGGTCCTCATTACACCATCCCCATGGATGCTTTTCAGTTGCCAGTAGGACATACCAAACCAGCAGGGAAACAAAAGAACAAAGTCTGCTGCGACAATGTTTGGATGTAATTTCAAAAAAGTGGCCCGTGGATTTAAAATCTGCCTGGAAAAAAAAAAAATGTTTATTCTGTCATTGCCAGAACATTGATATAGTTAGAAACATTATTTCAGTGAAGTTTTTACATGCCATTGAACATTTTCTCTGTGTTCACGGGTTGTCAGTCTTATGTGCAGATTAAACTAAGTTCTCACAGAGGAAGTGCACGCAGCGTGAATTCCGTTAGCTTTGCTGATCCCATTACGCACCATAATGTGAGAGTGAAGATTGCTCTGCATAAATATTCATCTAGCATCTTTCAAGTTTTCACTTTTCATTCTGCTGCTGCCTGACCCTGTCTGCCACTTTTCTCTGAATAATCGTTACTGCTGAGCAATCCATTTGGAGAAAAAGGCATTTGCAAGACTATAATATCAGAACTGGACTCCTGTGGATTGTCACTAGGACAAGATGCAGCCTGGTGCAGTGTACAGCTGTGGACATTAAAATGATCTACTATACTATTTGGAATTGCTCTGCATGTTTCTTTGAAAATGCCATTGCTTCAGGCTCAGAGGCCAGACCGAACACATAGGTGGCAGCACCCCAATTTCCTTTCTGATCACTCAGAATCAAGATTATGAGTTTTTTCTCTTTTAATTCCAATATGTTTTGAGTTATATCATAAACTGTTTTCGTGCAGTTTCTAATACTCTACACCCCAAATGCTCTGCTTGTGCATTGAGGCGGACTGGAACTGGTGAAAATAGCAGAAACCATGTGATGTGTTTTTGTGGAAGCAAGGAGTGAGACTTGAGGGCTCCTTTGATACCAAGGGAGAGCGTGAGGAGCTGCTTCATGGGCTGTGCTGCAGACCTTGCCCAGGCTTTCCTTGGGCAGAGCGTCACAGCACAGCCTGTTCTCCCATGCAGAGCTGAGACAAGCTTGCAAAGGGAGACGCGCTTTTCTTCTTAAAAGGTGCTTACTTCTGCCAGGTATTGTCATAACACCTTTTATCTTTCCCTTTTTTCCATCCAGTTAGAGCTCTCCTAGACACCATTTGCATAATTTTCCCTGCTTATCAGCTTGACATCTTAATTGCAGAAACTGCACCAACAGAAGGAAGCTGCTAAATAGCAGGCACCAACGCCACAACAGGTAAAAAATCAATAATCATATTACTCAAAGAAGACTAAAGTGGTGAAAATATGCTCTCCTCAAAATCAAGTTTAAACCAGACATATTCGAATGATGGCTGAAGTGAATTAAATTTCTTTCCAGTTAGACAGCTTTGATCCAATTGTCCAGAAAACCAAACCAAACCAAATCAAACTAAACATCAAAGCAGGGTGGAGAAACATCCATGGGCGTGATGGTGGCTGTGTGATTCAGAATGGTCTGTTACAGCCTGACTTGGGGCCAGCTGCTTGGCCCCGGTCCCGTACCGCCGTATTAGCCTATGGGCTCGCATGGATACTCGGAAGCCTGGATGGACATTGAAGGAATGGGGCAGGCATTTTCCAACAGAAGCTTGGGCTGTTATTCTTGTTGTAAATAGTTAAATTCATAATGATGCCTTAGTCTGGTTTAGGGGGAAGTTAGAACAGCAATCATGTTCCCATTAGCAGTAGCGTAATCCTGTTTCTAATGTGAACTTCATATCCACTAGCCTTAAAGTAGATCTTGCCTCTGTGTTTTATGATGACTGATGGTAACATTAATGTCTTTCCATGCCCTATGCCTTCTTCTAAAAGAAAATTGCCATGTGAAAGAACCTCATTCTTCTAATTAAGATCAACTCATACATAGAGTGCAGTATATTTTGGACCTGTCACATCAGAGTGTGTACATTATGTTGACTTATGCGTGGTGTGGTCGATCAGCCATGAGTGAGGGATTACGCACAGGCTTTCTGGATGCTTTGGGGCTTGAACCCTCTGAGCAATAGATCACAGATGCTTTCTGTCGCATATTAATAGCTGGCTCAGTATGAGGACTGGAACCCCAGAGGTGCCATAAATGCTAAAAACGTTTCACCTCCAGGACATAGAATACACAACTTAATGTGCTACTGAATGTTCTGGAAGCTGTTTTTCTTCCTTTTTTTTTTTTTTCCCAAGCCATTTTTAAAAGGAATTCAAGTTCACTTAAACATTAATGTGTCATAAAATTTTTAAACTAATGTGACACTCTGTGCTTGTTTTATTTTTGCCATGGAAGTATAGCAACTGGTTTCACAGGCAAAAATGCATTTTTTCAGTCATCTAAGGACAAACTCACCTAATTGGTGTTCCTGGTTGAGCAATAAGAGATGAGTAACCCCGACCTACCTTTGTGTGTGTATATATATATATATATATATATATTTTGTACAAGCCCACAATGCTTTGTCTTTAAAATGCCAGTAGATGAAAGTGGTTTCTCTAATGGAATCCCTAGTAAGATGGAGTTTCAAACCAGTAATTCAATTACTCCTTGTCCATGTCCTGAGCCATCACAACTCAGCATGAGACCTTGTTAGTAGCCATGCCCTAGGCCTTGGAAGAAGATAATATAACTTTACTTTTCCCTTTTTTTTTTTTTTTTTTAAAGTGCATATTCAGCAGGGAAGTGGTATTTGGGCTTTGTTGTGACCAAATCGGGCTCATTTTCAGCATCGTCTTGCAGGTTGTCCAAGCTTATGCACAGATCCAAATGGTAGAAGCATTACTGATAAGCATGTAACAAAAGAAAGGATGGATGTTCAGGATCATTCAGTCATTTTGGTACTAGAAACGGAGCAATAGTAATAGGGAAGTTATTTTCCTCTATTCTGTGCCACATTTGAACCAGAAAAAAAAAATGTTTGGGGGGCAGGGGGAGGAGGGCAAGGGAGGGCATCTGAGGAAATCTAAAGATCCATGTTCAATCCTGATCTCTGATTCACAGCCCACAGATTTGGCCACAGCAGCCAATCTGGTCAGCATCTAACTCTCCCTGTTTTAGAGTGTGTAATAATGTGCACTACCTTAAGGACTGGGAATGATATTTGGACAGGTTCTTGTTTGTGGTTTTGGAGAACTTTTTTCCATTACAGAGGATACCTACAGGATATCTGCTGCATACCCACTCTGTCCTCCTTTGCTTAGGGCATGCAGAAGTGGATTCTGCTTTGGAAATCTGATCTTACCTCTCTTTCTTTCTTGCCAATACTTCTTTCAACCAGAGAATAACTAACCTGTTTTGCATCTATTCCCTGCTTCCTCAATGCTTTCATGCATCCTTTTATGAAAGGAAGAGGAGGGTGATCAGATCCCCGGCTGTATGCTTCTTCCATCTGTAGTAGACAGAAGCAGGGCACACAACCTGATGTAGGTTGTGAGATACCGTGCTGTACCATATGGAAGAAGCAGCTGTACAGCAAGGTAACATCTGAGCTGGAGCCCAAATCCATCCCTTATCGCCATCGGCGCTGTGGGTCTGGCAAGCTTCTGTCCTCCCCCCTGCCCCTGAAACATCAGCTTTTAGCCACTGCCAGGGGCACTGTCATTGGACTTGTTTGTTGTTTTTGCTGCTGTTCCAGGTCAATAGATCCCACGTTCTTCCATGGCTCTGAAAAAAATAAATGCTCTCCCAGAGTTGTAGTCATCTCTTTGTTATTCTTTCAAGATTGCCATCATCAAGTGAACAAATGTTAGAACTGTTCAAATTGATATCGTATTTTTCCTAAACTAGTAATTTTCAAAGCTTGCTTTAGTTTCTACTCTCACTCGAGATAGATTGTACATTACATATTCTGTGGCAACCAATTAGTTCAGACCCTGCTGTGTTGCTTTGTAGGTGTTTAGACAAAAATTGAAACAATAATTATGTAAATGCAGTCTTCTTTCTGTGACTTTCAGTAGTGTTTTGCTGTGAAGTGACTCTTATTTCTGGGAAGGAAGCAACCTATTTTAAGAATAATTATTACACTAAAAGAAAGAGAAATGTAATTGCAAAAAATGTCCAAAAAGTCAAGTATGTCGTGGCCATGATTGGCATGTGAAACTGTTTGCAGAACCCCACTTAATGACTCAACAATTAATAACTGGACCAGTTACTCCAAGAGAAGACACAGTTAAATTCTCCCCACACATTCATATCTGAATCCAGGTGACTTTTCATGGTATTTTTGAAGAGATGACTATTAAGACTTCTTATCATTCTCCCTCAATCTGTCTACTCGTGTCTTGCCTTACTTTTGAATTTAAACCCTGGAAAAAATTGCCTTTGTGTCCTTTGGACTTCTTGCTAGAATGTTCCCCTTCCTGATGGGAGTTTCAGAAGATTTCAGTGTCCTTAATTTATTGTAACCATGTAAGGCATATAGCCAGAGAAATGGGGATGCCCCATCCCTGGAGGTGTTCAAGGCCAGGCTGGATGGGGCTTTGGGCAGCCTGGTCTGGTGGGAGGTGTCCCTTCCCATGGCAGGGCAGTTGGAACCGGGTGATTGATCCTTAAGGTCCCTTCCAACCCAAACCAGTCTATGATACCTAAGGGCATTACCAGAGCATGTGATACGGAGAAGAATGGTATGTATAACAAAACAGGGATAAAAAAGAAAAGCAAAGAAACAAATGAAAAACACACCTCCCACCCCAGGTAATATGACTTTGAGGTGTAAAAAGATTTACAGTCCATTTATTTGTACAAATACACTGGTAAGACTGCTTTTGAGTCTCTAAAGCTTCCCTTACTATATTTATAATTTGGAAAATACTCCATGTTCCAAACTGACAGAATCTTTCATCCTATTCATAGTTTCCTATTCAAACTATACGAGGGAGGAAAAACTCAGTATGTTGTTAAACAGCAGACAGTCAGAAATTCATGAAGTGAATGATCACCTTAAGCTGCTGCTTTGAAGTTTCACCACAGTTTTCCAGCTCATTTCCTACTGATGGAAAACTTGCCAGAAGTACTCCCAGCAGAGATAAAAATTATTTGGCCTGCTGAAATCCACACACTTTGAGATTATCAGCAGATCAAAGACAAGAGTCAAGCTGTATGCCATAGACAATTTACATAGAATACATAGGCAATGATATATATATGAATCTTTAGCTAATTAATGCATGCATTACTTAGTGGGTAGATCTAAGCAGAATGTGGAAAGAAGTTCCAGCGAAAATCTATAATGTGAAAAAGCACATCTCACATGATTGCTTTAGACTTGAAATATGTTGGGCTGACCCTACTGGATTTATTTTCTAGCTTTTAAAAACTTTGTGATTCTTAAGTTCGTCTGTCAACTTTGTTGTTGTTGCAGGATTTATAAAGTCAGAAGTGTCTCATGTTTTATTTTGCTACACAAGAGCATCTGGATGATTTCTCTCTCCTTAAGCTATGGCTGTTTGGAAAGGGTACACAGAAACAACCACCAAAACTGAGTTTCTTATTAACATGAGTGTTTGAACTGATAACAGCTCCTGGAAGTTTATGGTTCATTAATTTCCTGTGGAGGGAGGATGTTGGTAGAAGTGGGCCTTTTGGTGCAGACACGTTTGCATTCTGCTGTCCCTGCTGGGGCCAGTAGGTCTCTGGGGGAGCTCAGGACTGGGGTGGTGGGGACCAGGGAGGAGGCAGCACAGGCTGCTTTTGGTCCCCATGTCTGACCAGACCCCACATGACAAAGCAGGTATAAATAGTTGGCCTTGCTTCATCCTACAGGTCTGGCTCAAAGTTGTACTTTAAATAACGTTAAGCAGTGAAACACTGAACACCACATACCAGACAGAAGCTTGTGAAGGTGAGGACAAGGTACCTGGGGAAGCTTCTCCTGCCATCCAGCAAGCTGCCCCCTGCAGTGCAGTGCTCGTCCTCCGCCAGGTGCAGCACTGTGCATACCTTGTGGAGGTGGAATTTGCAAAAGACTGTTTGATGGAGTCAAACATCCCACTTGTGCACTGCAGTTCTGGGAGGGGCTTTAGCAGAGTGTGCACCTGCTCTGCAAGAGAGAACATTTCACTTTACCACTGCATTTGCATGTCACTGACTGAATCCATTTTTAATAAATTGGTGGAAAAAAATCGTGTGCTGAAACTTTCAAAGTTGCCAGGAAATGTCATTGTCCTTGGTCAACCCAAGCATATAGCTTGCAGTCCAAATATCAGTGCCCCAAATCCTCAGACCTGGCTGGGTGTTGAGCACATACAAGGAATTACAGATAGAACTGATTGAACGTTTCAGCAGAAACAAGAGGTAATCCCAGTCAAGGTGAAAATCTCAAGGCAGTGCAGTGTGAAGCCATTGCACATGCCTCTTTAATTGATCTGTAAAAACAGAAACACCAAATACAAGGTTCCCCCCCCCCCCCCCCCCCCCCCCCCCTTCTTTCCTCTTCCCTGTTTGGAAAGCATCAAGACTTCCTGCTCTGTATAGTTGGTCCTGAGTTTCTTCTCATTGCTTAATATATATTTTAATTTATTTTTTAATTTATTACATTTCTATTTTTAAAGTAATAAATTAAATGCTGTTTTGTCATATTTCAGTCTCAGCTCCTGGGCCTATTTGCTACACACAGTCAGCTAAAAATAAGCTTCTTTTCCCTTGGATGTGTTATATAAATTCAGTCCCTAGCCATTCGATAGTGCTTACCCAGTGATGCTGAGTTGATTTCACTTGTATCTTGTGTAACTTTTACGGCTCCAACAGAGACAGAACACACCGATTGTTTTGTCCAACAAGTTTTCATATCAAATTTTTCTCCCCAATCTTCCCCAAGCTCACTGCTGAAATCAAGCATATTTAAGAAGCACAATGGGCACTCAATCTTTTTTTAATGTGATCACTATCACTGCATGTAAGATTAATTTCATTTCTGTTCTCGGAAATTGCTTTTGATCTGTGATATTTAAGTCAGTCCTATCTGAATTGCCATGTGGTATTATTCTGACAGCTTGGGCTGCCATTCCATAGCCTCGTTTGCCCCGTTGGATCTTTATGTGGTATTCCTGCATCACTGCTGAGGACATGATGTACCCTTGCTTGTGCATTTCTTGATAGAAAGCATCAGGTGAGAGTCAGTCTTTGACACATTCAATACAGCCAATTGATCACAGTAGCCTCTCAGGATTTAAAAGCTATTAATTATAATTAACTTCCTGCTTTGTTCAGAGAGTTCTGTTAAAAACAAACAAAGCAAAAAAAAATTACCTCAGTAGACATCATTGTTCCGCAGTCCAGAATATTGTTGCAAACCCAGGACTCAGGAAAGGGGCAGCAAGGCTGTGAACAACCACAAACAAATCTTGGGGGGGAAGAAGAAAGCAAGGGAACAGCATGGGTAGGATGGGGGAAAAATAATCACAGGCTCAGATATGCAACAAGCCTTTCATATTAATTGTTGTAATGAAGTTATGCAGATGCTATCAATTAAGCTATAACTAGGTCCATGCCTTAGCCATAACCAATTAGGTCAAGAAAAGAACACAAGTGCCAACATCTTACCTCATTGCTAGGTCTACAACTTACATCCTAAAACTGCTTGCTCAGCTGCTGCCCAGGTCCACGTGCTTCTTTATCTATGCTCTTGACAGGCACGCACAGAAAACACTGACAGGATGCATTATCTGGTGAAAAGCTCAGGGCTTGCTGCCAGCTCCGTAGGCTCAGCTGCTAGAGGGCCCACTCGGGTGTGGGGTCCAAATTTTGCTGAATCCTTGGCCTGCAGGAATACAATTTATTCAGCTCCAGACCATCTGTTGAAACTTTTCCATGTGGCAATAATTAAGTAATTATTAGGGCAGAGAAAGCATGAGTCTATCGCCTGGGGACAAGGATGGGGGTGATGACTTCTGCCCAAGCTCTATTGAGCACTAAATGTGAAACCTTTGTGAGCAGAGGCAGCTGCCCTGTCTCTTCTCTGTAACTCAGAATATCCTTTTTCTACAGTGTCCATCTGCTGCTTTTGAGATGGACCTTCAGGTCTCCACGGGCACCAAAAAGGAGTGCAGCCCAGGTCTCCATCCTGCTGACCAGAAGAGCCAGGCAATGAAATGCTGTGCAAACAGAGGAGGCGTGCTCATTCCTCATCTTTGTGTGCAGGGCAAAGACGAGGTCAGTGCTCTAAATCATCAGCTCGAGACAGGCACCTCCTGACAACCCCAGGTAACACCTTCTTCCAGAGAAGAATGCACCTGAGCGTTTACAGTTTACAAGAAATAAAAGCCATTTTTTTCTTATTTATTCTTCCCCTAAGGGTGAAAGTAACAGCAGTAGTTTTGGTAGTTGTAATGTTTGGATGGGGCTGTATTAGATCTCATTGATAGCAAGCTCCCATTTAACCCCCAGATTTGAAGCCTGTTTCATTTTTGAAAGTTACTTAATGCTGAGCAGTCTGCCTCCCTGTGTGTTACCTACCCTGTCTTTTGTGGATCATTAAGACATACAGCTGGAGCACTCCCAAACACAGCCCGACAGGTAGCTGGAAGATGCCCTGCAGACAGACAAGACCCCACACGTATGGCAGTCTTCTATGCCGTAATATAAGTCTGAACAGTCTTTGGGATGCTGTGGGCTACCCCTGAGGCACGAACAAGGCTGGAAGGCAGGCAGGTCAGGAGAAATGTTAAGCTTACTTCTGTTCCCCAAATTAAATGCTGGATAGATATAGCTAATGAGTTTCAAATATATATTCACTTGCCAGTAAAGTGCCTCCAGTTCTAGCAGTTCTGTGAATATGGAATGACTGAGGAAGTTCCCTTCTATAATACAATATTATGTATTGTTAGGAAGACATAAATTAAGTGATTTAGGCTGATATAAGTTCCCAAAGATTCACCGTGTATTTCATACTTATACATAATACTTGCTCTGATATCAAAATACAAAAAAACAGCAGGAAACTGAAGAAAGAAAACAATACTTTTTTTTTTTTTTTTCTAAGTTGCAAAGCTGGGAGGGGAAACCCTACTAATATAGGGTAATGTAGTAATATACACATCCACAAATACCTTTGATCATTGACGGTTCTATCTTGAACATCCTCCCTAGGGAAGCTACTGCATTTGGGAAGGAGCATTATTATTCTGAGCAAAAGCCAGTTTTCAGAATATTCCTTTAGCCTTCTGTTGTTTACAAACTCTCTCTGTTTGCTAATTCTGAATCCAAGTCTATGGGGAAATAGAAATGATTTATTAAAAGATACAGTGTGAGAGACCAATGTGAGAAATCATGCAGTCTCAATGTGATCTCAGCTTCAATAGACATCATGATATGTTTCCAAGGTGTCAGAGAGATCTCACTTGAGTGAAAGCTAAGTCCATTGGTACAGAGAACTTAATAGACCACTTGATGTCACCCTTGCTCTCCCCTGAAAGAAACACACAGCAATAAAAGAAAAAGAATGTAATTTTAAAGTCCTGGATGTGCCATGAGAAGGTAAATAACAGGTTATTACCAGAATATAGATTTTCTAGGATAGTTTATACACAATGTGTGAAAAGTCTTCTATTAAGGCCTTATATTACCTTTTAAATGAAGAATTATTTGAGGCCAAGACTGCTGTTTATTGATTTATTTCTACAGTCCCTGCCAAAGTGGCATAGTAAAGTTGGAGCCTGCAGAATCTACTCTAAATGAAATAAAATTTGCAATTCAGCATGGAGAGTTGCCACCCGGTGATTTTGTCTTTTATTAAACTTTTACATTTTGTATAAGTCAAGCTGGAGTTACCATTAGGTAAAAGGAGGTGAATAGCTTGTAAGCTTGTTATAGGGCAAACTGTGTTGGCCTTCTTGTTGTTGCCAAATACTATGTAATAGCAACAATACAGGCAATCCCAGTTGTTTCAGCAACTTCTGCAGCAGCATCCTGTCAAATAATTTTGCTCTTGTCAGTCCTGTGTGCCATTGATCATAACTGACTATATTTCAGAACTGCCAAGAGAAGTGCCATAAACCAGAGGAGCATATGCTGTGTGTTCATTACTAACAACACACTGCAGAAGCTCTCTGGAGGAACAGAGAAGAGGATGATCCATAGACCTTGTAGATTGTCCTAGTTTTTTCTGAGTTGAACATAGGAGCTAAGAATTTGGCCAAGGAAGTTTATCACTCATATATCACTACTTATCACTCATAAATCATCCTGCAAAAATATTACAGTCCCCTTGAGATAACTGTAATTTGATGACTCACCATCAGCAAGACAGAAATGAAAGATCAGAGAATATTGGCTGGCACACAGAAATGTTCATGAAACATTGCAATCACCTTTGCTTGAGAGACACTTTTAGAAGTGAAGAACAAGTTATGGTAGCATCATTCTAGTTATTGAATAATGTTATTTTTATGTAGTGATTTGTATGCATAAACATAAATGTATTTTACAAAGAAACAAAAGCAGAAGTAATTGGAAATGGAAGTTACTTTGCAAAATTTTTATCAAAACTCTTGATTTTTCAGGAAAGACAAAAATTAATCAGTTTTTACAGACAGGGAAAGGAAAGGACAATCTGATAAATTTAATCACCCAAAGTTACAGAGGAGGGAGATAAAGAATTGGAAATAACATTTTACCATCCCATTTTACAGTACCTAGTGTACTGAGCAGTCCATACTGTAAGGACTTAGGGTAGATCTTAAAACTAACATACCATACATATCCAAGAGCCCCAAGGTGCCCCAAAGTGAGGCAATATAAAATAGGTAAACCAGAAGTTGATAGACAAAATATTCAATACAAATTTGAAAACTCAAACCTGCTGTGCTTCTTCTTGATGTAAGAATGAGGTAATATTAACTATGATGCAGATTACGGAAAAGAAGGAGAAGGAGGAGTGTAAACCAAAGTTAAATGAGTCTATGCAAAGGTACAGGACAGTCCAAACCCAACAGAGTTAAAGGGCTGGAACATAGGTCTTGACAAATTGTGAGAAAGAGGCTATAGAGCAATCATATTTAACTGGTGTGTTACCAGTAATGAAAATAATTGTTCAAAATTCTTTTATTTTTTTCCTAAATTTCTTCCATTAAGTATATTTTTCACATTAATTTGAAATATTATAAATCTTATAATCATATAACTGGTGCATATTTCCCTTATATTTCCTAAGTTTCAATATAGTACTTTGTTTCTCAGGATTCTGACAATTTACAAGTATTTATAATATCAAATTCTTCCTTTGCCCACTAGATGGTAGTACCAGCTTTAAATCCACCTTTCAAGGCTGAAATTACAGGGTGGCTTTGTTTCATCATTTCAGTCCAGGTCACAGGCATCAAGGACTCCATTATATTTTTTAGCTGCAGCAGCATAAATTCACTTTAGCTCTACTAGTTTTACATCAGTTTCTGTAGCAACATCCATGGTTAGCCAAAGAGATATTGGTGCCAGACCTTAAAATGAAATAGAAATATTTCAGACAAACAGAAGCATTTGCAAGTAGGCCCTGTTGTTGCTAACTCCATATAGCAGATCACAGTTAAACCGTTTTGGCTGCAAACAGCTTCTTCTTCAAAATTCACCTATAAATCACAAAAGACTCGGCGATCTTAACTTTTCTACAACTGGAAGAACATTCTATTTGTAAATATCATTCATTGGCCATATCAGTATAACCATGTTATTTTGTGACTAGAGATTTCAAATAATCTAAATTTAATATGAATACCTGGACATATTTAATTGATAATGTGAAGAAGTAAGTAAAGATTTGATTTTTATATTGGTCTTAAACATTGTCTTTTTTACCCCCAAATCCCCATGCCTTTAGACTGTGTGTCCATTTCTGCATATATTTTTTTTAGAGAATAGCATAAAAGAAGCCAGATTTGTTCTCTAGAGAAGAAAGTCTAAGCCATCGTTACTAAAGCTTACCCTCTGTTCTTGGTTAGAGAAAAGTTATATATGAAGGAATGAAAGCTGCTTCCATAAATCTTAATCATAATGGATGTCAATGAATTTCAAGCCATGGAACTGAGGGGGTTTAAGCAGCAGTGGGAGACAGGGGAAAAGTGAAATTTAGGAGTCAAAATAAATCATCGTGAATCATCACTGCCTTGGGGAAATGGAAGAGATATGACATCTGCAAGAGGAAAGACAATCCATGGGGCATGACCAGCTGCATGTTCCTGCATGCATGATGCAATGGGAAATATCATAGCCCACATGCTATCTGTGCAAAGTCTTTGTTGTACTCCCTAGAATTGCAAGATGCTGTGAAAATGGTATGTGAGTGAATTGAAAAATCAACACAATTAATTAAAGGTAAAACATTAAGAAGAGAAGGAAGATGCAGAAAGGAAAGTCACAGTGGAATTAATATTCTGTGCCATTGGAAAGGGAGGATGGGACTCAGTAAGTGAAGGCCACCAATTAACTGTCTTCTAGAATATCCATCCTGTAGTGTGTAAACGAATCCATTGGCTTAGGAAAGTTACTTAACATGAACGTCTCAAATGTTGACATACTTCAACTGAACTTCTACATCCCCTGTTCCTTCTGAAATTAGATCCATGACATAACATTCCTCTACATGCTACACTTCACCAAAAATAGCATTTCCTTGATCCCCTGCTTTCCTTTCCCCTGTTCTGTGTTCCCCACATCACAACACGTTTCTTATAGTTCATTTAATTTGTGTAGCTCTACCACTGACCAACCATTGCATTTGGCCTGGAATGATGTGAAGAAGAACTGTGACTTGTGCACAGAAGCTGAAGCAAATTGTATGGCATAGTAAGAAAATTATACTCTTTAAATCAGGAGAAGATAGGATTCACCAGCTGAAAAGAAAATACAGTATTTTATTCTGAGAGCCACAAGAGCACTTAAATACAGACGATATGTTTGTTGCTGTTGTTGTTTTTGTTTGTTTGTTTTAATTCCATTTCCAGTTCTTAGAGTCCGCTAAAGGTGTATCTGTCACTGAGCTAAAGATGAGAATCATCTTTTGAATTGTGACATACCATGTATATGAAAGTCAAAATAATTACTTTATCGTTTTCAAGGAATATTTTAAACTTATACATAGGAATAATTTTCCATGTGAAAAGTATCCCGCAGAGGACTTGGTTTCCATATTGTCTGTAGTTTGCTTGTATATCTGTAAAATGACATTATTGGAAAGCATTAGGAGGAAGAAAACTGTTGAAGAGGGGATTTCCTACTGGATCAGTAACCCTGACCTTGAATTTCTTGCTCAAGAATTTTACAAGTATCTTTACCACACAGGAGTCATACCTGTGCACTGCAGCCATAATACAATTCTTGGAAATCAATTTATTGAAAACAAGATAGAAATTAAGTCCAAATTCATAATGACTGAAATGTTGCCCCCAAGCTTAGAACAGAAACAAAAACAGTTGAAGTCAAATTCTTTAAAGCTCTGACCATCACAAACTGGAAACTTGGACTTGATTTAGTACCTGGGTATGCTATTCACAGACGACAAAAAGATAGAGTTCACTCCTGGGAAGTTCATTTTATGTTGGAGAGACTTCAAGACCACCTTAAGAATATGTATGCTTTGTTATTCATTAATTTTCCATCTGTCTGTATTGGGTATGTTCAGTTCATTATATACCTTTAATACAAAAACATTTGAATTCTCTTGTCAGAGTTGGATGGATATTGTAGGTAATTTTCCACTGATATATATTTACATATTTTAGTGACATCTTCACATTTCCAAGGGTGTAGTGATGGATCTGGTAACACTGAAGTGGCTCCACACTTTGGCTATCATTTTATACACCTGCGGTGCAGTGTAACTGACAAGACCAAAACATTGGCAAGGAAATCAGTGGAATCTCCATCTAACACCAGCTCCCTCTCTTCTATTCTTTACAGCCTGTTATATGAACCAAGACACAGTGGAACCAATTTCTTACTTGATGGCTTTACCTTTAAGCAGTGCTGCTCAAAGCAAATTTGCACAGGTATTGTTAAAAGATGAATGTACTTACAGAAATTCTTCCACAGTAGTTATCGCTTGAGAAGCTGAAGCTACTGTGGACAACTGAGAAAGTCTAAGTCTAACAGAAGCATATAGAAGAAATAGAAGAAAAAAAAAACCTTTTAAATATATTTGCCAGACCAGAAAAATGATCTGTCATATTTCTTACATTTGCTTGTCTTGTTACCTGAAGTTTCTGTACTAAAGATTCAGGTTATTGTCCAACCCAGATTTCGCACCTGAACAGGTTGGAACAATTTGTATCAAGACATACAAGAACATCACATCTAAAATTGACCTGGGAAGAGAGGTAACTGATTTCTTAAGAGATTTAGAACAAAGCTACCTTGCTCTGACATACAGACAGAGGCCATGAAAATAGTCCAGGGAAACAGGTAGCCTCTGGCTCTCTTAACATAAGCAGGAGTTACATATTCTTTAACTTACTTTTGTGTGGTTCATTAGAAACAGCCTCCTAAAAGTTGGATCACAAACACTGAAAAAGGATATGGCATGCACAAGTATGTGATGGTGTCAGCCATGTTCAAAGAGGGTCCTGAACTTACCAGTCTCCAAAAAGGGTATAATGTGAAGATTTGGTAGAATATAATACACAAAAAAAAGCACATGATGCTTCTCTGGGCCAGAGAAGTGTTGTATTTATGATACTTTTCATGAAAAATACGATGCGTGCTTTCATTAGTTGGATGAACAGAAAAACAGACTGAAACAGTCTATATAAATATATCCTTCCCACCATGGAACATTCTACCAGTTCCAGAAGACTGGTACAACAGCACTTCATCAGGTACAGCTGCTGGATTTAGCAAACTGAGCTTGTCTTCAAGAAAGCAACGCTTATAGCTTTTACAATGCCATCTGGAGGCAGACCTTTCATCACCTTTTGTTTGGCACTAACACACTACTTACTCTTGCAAAAGGGAAAAATGAATCATGTTCTGCAAAATTAATGTTTTGTTCAAGAAAAGACAATATAAGGTTAAAACCAGAGTGATGGAAAACTGCTGAAAGTTTTTACCCAAACTTCAAAGAAAAGAACAACAATGTATGGCATTACAAATCCAACCATAGCTCTTAGAAAATGTCACTGAAAAAGAGAATAAAGGCGCTGACCTAAACAAAATGACTAGTTGAAATGACTTTCCTACAGCTTCCCCATAACTTCTCATGGTATTCTCCAGAAAGATGGGGTTTTTATCAATTTTTCTATAGATTCCTTAATTTCTTTGCTTGACCTTGACTGAAAAATAGCACGGTGCTTCTGAGAGTCAAAATGCCTTACTGACACAACCCCCTCGGTAGCGTTTTATTGCAGTTCCAGTTGCAGAAGCTGGTTCAGGTATTTGAGTATGAAGGAGGTGCCATTCCAGGCATGTTTGGAAAGCTGTGGTGTTTTGTTCAGCTTTCAGAACAGGTATGGCCAAAGAAAGAAAGATGTCTGGCAAATCCATGAACATGTGAGTAGTTCAAAGGCAGTTTCAGGCAGGTCTGCTTAAAAGTCTTCTCTAGTTATTGTATGGGAAAAGATTTGGACAACTTTGGAACTGTAGGCACAATCCAAAGTTATGCTCTGATATTTGCAAAGAGTAGACGAAAACAAGGGAATGATTTGATGGACCGTTTGTACTGTTCAGCTGACAGACATGAAAAAGGAAGAGAAATGGAGGGATGAGTTAGGATGGCCCTTCAGATTGTACATAATGACTCATACCTGAATTTACTGCCTAGAGGGAAGCTTCAGGATGTCACCACAAAAGTTGCACTGGTCATGTAAATACAGCTCTGTAAGACAACCACAAATCTTTTCCTGTGGTAAGAAGCAGAGGAGAATAAAACAAGTGAAGGAAAATGAGAGTACGTCAGATCAAGCAGAAGGTTGAAGGGGAAGGCAGAGTGAATTAGCTTAGTGGTCCTCAATCACTGCTCTAGGACAGGCTTAATAGCCCAGGTCATGGACTTAGTAGAAATCAGACTTTCTTGTTACAGATAGTAAAAACTAAAGCCAGAACCTGAAAACGAACAGTTAGAAGTGATGAAATTGAAAGGTCTGCATCTCCAACTAAGTTTCTCAAAGTTTGGATTAACGCTTTGGGGCTGGTTTTGCTCCATGTCTAATACGTACAAGAGAGATGATATAATGTGTCAGCAGAGATGAGATCTGATAGCAGAGGAAGTTCTATTATAGCCTATATATATATATATATATTTTGTCATAGATCAAAAACTCCTCTGTTAGAAGCACAAGGTTTTTTCTAATCTTAATAGCTCTGCTGGTGTATGATCCTTCCTACATGTTTTCACATGCACTGAACCTGTTGATTTTTAAGCTAATGCTGTTAACAGATGAGTTTCTATGCATCCATTCGTTAGTCAACCTGGAGTTTGTGTTTTTGTTCATGATGCAGGTTGTTTTGTTGTTTATTTGTTTATTTATTTATTTATTTTTTATTTATTTTTACTTTGAAGTTAATAGATGCAAGGAAACCCATTATAGGATTATTGTTTTCTAACTTCAGCAAACAGGGTATCTCTGATCACTGTTTGCCTGATAAAAAGAGAAGCTTTAAACATGATCTCAATGGTGAGTGTACTGATCAACTGATTGCAAAGTCTAGCAGATAGGTTTTATTTACATTTTGTAGCTCAAATCAACTCTAAAGCTTCAGCAGTTCATTGTGTTAAATCCTCATTTTTTATGAGTGCATACTTTAAGAATAAGGCCCCTCTGAGAAGGAAAGTGCTATCTCTTTGAAGCTCTGGCATGCTGTTGAGCAACATTTAACAGACTGCTTTCTGCTGTCAGGAAGCTTAATGAGCTGCCTTCTATGGAAGAAACTGAAGTAAATTCTAGGTTCTTACTTGTTGGAGAGCAATTTTATTATACCTGAAAGAGGAAAAATAAAATCTTTATCATTTTTTCTACTGTTTGCAAGGCATTGACAGACACTGGGAAAATGGAATAAATTTGAACTCCAGATAGTTTCTTTATCTGACAGATAAAAACAAAACTAAATTAAATTTAAATTAGCATATTTTGCTATATTGATATATTTTACTGCTCTTCACTCAACAAATGTGGGGAAGTGTGCTCCCCTACTCTCACACATGCACACTCACACTTTTCTTTATAGTTATTTCTGTTTCTCTGTTGCCTGAAAGCCTGGTCCTGGACCAGGCAATGAGCACAGCACACACTGAGCAAAAAGAAAGTCCCTGCACTAATACATTTATAGTCAAGATAAAAATATAAATTCTTTTATAGGAATGAAATAAGGTTACCTTGCCTGGTAATGTGATATGTAGTGGCCTCAGCACACAAGCAACCATTCACAATACCTGAACTGGTTTTGAAGCAGAGGCAGGCTTTGAGGAGGAAGGAAAATGATGTAGATTTATGTGTAATTACTGGACACTCTTCCCAAGGATGAGGATCAGGATAGGAGAAAACTGAAAATTCTGGCTTGAAAAATTTCAAGCAGGGTAGTGGATATTGACCGAAATGAAAGAATGATGAAGTGGCAAAGGTTTGGATTGAATGGAGATAAGCCATTAGGGGCTTCAAGAGAAAAAACAGCTTGATTAATTCATTTGAACTACTCAGATTTAATGTTTAAAGCAATCAAGTGTCTCCTGATTTAAGAATGTGGGTGGTTGTATGAACTTTTGTCAAACTCACCCAATGCTTGTAGTTGATGTTTGGAGATTTGTGGTTTATGAGTCACCTGTCACAGTCCTACAGAGGTCCTAGGGATAATCCATTCCTACACAAACACCCCAGAAGTCTTCCTGGACCTTCAGACTGCAGAAGAAAGAACATTTCCAGTCCCCAGAAAACAAAAAAATAACCAAACCAAACCAACCAACCAACCAACGAAACAACAAAAACAAACAAACAAACAAACAAAAAACAAACACACACAGCTTCTGGAAGTTCATCTTCCCTTACAAATACCAGCATCACAAGTTATGAGAATATACTTCTGCATCACTTCTGCCCACAGTCACCTGCATGTACTATGAATGGAATTTTCCAGGAATTTTCTTTCCATATTGGAAAAATAACTTTCTACAGGTACCTCCTGGTAGATTCACTCATTCATGAACATTATACTGTCCTCCTCCTCCCTATTCCCCATCACACATGACTGCTTACAGATGCATAAGCCCTAGAAGAGAAATAGTTAAAGTAAACTAATCCTAAGTTTTTTGGATAGGTTTCTGTACTTCTTCATAATGAGTCATTGAGACATCCATAATATTTTTTTTTGTCCACCGTGTCTTTGCGGCTGTGAAAAAAAGAATGGAAGACACTTGTGTGACCTCCACAACTATTTTTGGTTTGGAAGTGAAAACAAAATGAGGTGTGTATCCAGCTGGATGGTTGAAAGCCCACGGACAGCGTAGACTTTCCATGCAAAACTGTCAGATAGACCTCTTCTATCTGAAGCTGGATCTGTCCTTCATCAGACTCCATTCCAGCCAAAACCACAAGGAGGAGAGAGAGAGCTGACACAGACTACTGTGAGCTATTTGCATGCTATATTTGCACAGATGTGCATGATTACACAATTCTTTGGCTCAAAAAAAGAGGAGAGTGAGTAACCAAACATGGAATACAGGTGGTGGTCTGCTCAAATGTCCCCATGAAATTGCACTGGGGTATCTCTGTCTTTCTGTCAGCAGTAGATCTCTCCAAAGCTCGCTCTTGAGGAGGTGTTAAATCCCAGAAAATCTTTTTTGAGATTTATCAGTTGGAAGTAAATTTTGGTCGAGTGGGAAAGAATAGATGCAGTGATAAAGCATTCGGAGCTGGAAAAGACAGCTATGGCAAGACAGCTGTATAACACACCATTTGCAATGCAGAACGCAGACACAGAATGATATAGGAGGAGTTGCCATGGACTCTATTTATTTTCATTTCCATGAGTGACCCACAAGGATGATGTAGTCAGTGTTGAGAGGAAAGTGAGCAAGCAAAGGCTTAAAATTTCTTCTCTGTGGACTGGTCAGTGGGGGAGCTGGGTCTGAGTGCTGATGACTTCAGCTAGATCTCTCCAGGGTTTTGGAGCCTCTAGGCTGGCAGATGGGTTTCTCTCCTAGTTTTGGTCTTAAATCTTTTCTATGCAATCTAAAGCTATTCACAACTATTCACAGTGTGCAAAAGCAGAAGACTTGCATCTGTCTCAGAGGTCCCATTTTAAAAGTCAGAGAGAATTCTGTGCGTTGTAAGTAAATAGTAAGATATGATTTTACTGTGAGCCCTTACCATCTCCTGGAAAACAAGGTGAAAACGAATTCCATGCTTAGAAACTAAGAGAAGATTTGGAGCTAGCATGAGTGAACTGAAGGAACTGGTTACATTCTCTGCAGCTGATCTGTAATGTACTTATAAAAAAAAAAAAAAACAAACTTCAAGTTTAAGAAATTTAAACTTATTGCATGGAGTAACATAAAAGACTGGCTACAGAGGCTACTGGGCAGGGTAACTTCACCTGTTTGAAAGGATAAGATTGAAGTTTGACCTCCTGCACTATTTGGAGGGCTGTGGCATCAATATAGTCAAAACAAAACTGGTGAAAGTTGCAATATGTAGAGCCAGAGCTGTCAAAATGCAAGCATTTTATTATCCTAAGATTTCAAAGAAGAGTCACTTTTTTTTTTTTGTAATGTTAAAAACAAAACAAAACAAACAACAGCAACAACAGCAACAACAACAACAACAACAAAAATAATGCAGCACAACAAAAGCCCAATGGCATCTGATAAATATTTTGCCAGAATTTATATGTAGGATAGAAGCTGGGGGAAGCAGGATCAAAGATTAAAAGAAATGTGAGTCTGAGAGAGAGGAAAGGGTGCAGTCATCAACAGCAGTGAAGAAATAAGGAGAAGGATTTATAAGGGGAGGAGAGAATTTCAAATGAGATGAACTTGAGTTGGCAGCAGAGAGTCCAAAGGCAGCATGTGAGAAAGACCGCTGTGTACTGACATGGGGAAAGGGATGGAAACCGTGGGGTTCCTTACCTCTCTGTTCTTTGTGGATAGGCGTAAAAAGCTTCAAAAGATAAAAAGACATGGCTGGAAATGGAACTTCTTACTGTCACTGTAGTAAGACTGATAACAAGACACATGGGAATAGTAATGCCCCTTAGCTCAGGGAATGAACACTCTGGGGATCTTAATATTTTTGCTTTATTTTTCATACTCAAGAAGGTATATAGCTGTGCTTAAAAGTTCACCCAAGTAATAGGAAAGTCATGTCCTTTTTGGAAACTTGAACTTTTTTTTCACAGCTTAGAAAATCTTACAGCACTCCCCCTTTACAGTGCAGTACTATCTTCCTGGCAGGCAGGGTGGAAACTTTGCAACTGCTTTTGAACAGAAATCGTTGCTTTTCACTGTGGCTCTGTTAGTGCATTTGGATCAGGTCTGAGAACATGGGGAGATTTTCCCTAATTGATACAGCAACAAGTGGGCTGCAATCAGAGCTTTACTCAACACTCCCATGCTTTGGATGATGACTGTCTGACTCCCAGGCCCATCTTTGGCTGAGAAAGAGCACCACAAAAACCTCTGTGTTGCTGGGTGGTAAAACAGCAGGCATTTGTTATCTGGGGACTGGAAGCACTATTAGCCTGATGAACAGAGTGCTTTGGTGGTGACATGAGAGCCTGCCCTTTGTAATGACTCGTGGCCTCCCACACCTCCTTGGTGACCTGAAGTAGAGACTCAGGCACAAGAGCTTCTAGCAGCTGAGTGTACTTTAGGTATCACAAGCGACTGCCAGCCTTCAGTAGCACTGCCCTACTACTGTTAGCATCTCTAACTCCCCAAAATGTTCATTATCTCTCCAGGCAAAATCACCTTCGCAGCTCTCCCACACACTTGTAACACCTTCAGAGCAGCATCTGTTCATTTTGTGAGAAGTCACCTCTGGGTCTATGCATGCACTGGGTATTTAATATAGACGTGCTTTAACTATTAAGGGTAAATGATTCAGATTTTTGAGGCAACAAATGGCTGACACAAGAACAACTGAGCAAGTAAGTGTTAGGTTTTGGCTATTTTTCCAACCTTTTATTCAACCAGTAAGCCTCAAATGGTTGGCTTAATTTTTAACTATATAAGCTACCTTGGCACTTTATCCAAATAAACAAATTTATGAAAAGCTGTTTTTAGAAGGAATGCTCTAGAAATGACAACACCGAGATACACATGATGACTAATCTTTGATTCATTCAACTGCATTTTGACCTGAGCCAAAAATTAAGTTTTGGGGAAAATCAATAGAAAATCTGTGCCTCCCACCACACTAGTCTCGCTGGAAACACGATGCTCCATACATACACAGGAACTACTGGGTCAGAAATATTTTTTCTGAGTCCCTTTTCAGTAGTATAGTTCAGTTCATGTAAATTTTGCTAAGCTTTCTTATGTGTTTTATGGGAGGCATCCTCCTAAAGCTTCCTGATACAGAGCCTGGCTCAAGATGAACTTATCATGGTTGCTGGTTGCTGATCCTTGGCCTCCTTCCTCCATTCCCAGCATATAGCAGGCCCCCTCCTAAGCTGTGCAAAAGCTCCCAAAACATTAGTTACCTAATTTCCTCACCTTTCTGAGATATTTTTTTTTTCATCTTCAGCCTCATTGCTTTTCTTTTCTGAATTCTCAGATTAAATTAGACTGTAAACTATATTTGTAAATAATGCGAGCAGTTCCTGGCACAGTTTTGGCCAAGGCCAACTCACACTGTATCCTATGATTCCCAGCCCTGGCAATTGCTGGGTCCAGGACCCATTCCCTCCAGGCAATCTAGTTGGAGAAGGGTGTCTTACCTGTTTTGAAAGATAAGAAAATGTAAATAGTGTGGGTGCTTTCCACGACTGTTGGCCTGATAATCATGGGCACTCTTGGGCATATTTACCAATTATAAGGGTTGACTAAGGCAATCTAAACAAGGAAACCTTATTAGAGAATATGGTCATGAGCCTTGGGAGATGCAGCAAGAGAGTGCATTTGCAAGTAAGAGTAGAATATCTTGCTCTGGCACTGTTTGTTGGCAGTGTTCCTCAAGTGACACAGCACCTTCCATGTGTGCCAAACTCAGTCATGCTTTGTACGGGCATGGACCAGCAACTCAAGATCCTCTCTGCAGCTCTACCTCTACATTTAAAGAAACAGCTTTTCACATGTGATAGGAAAGTGCTATTGCTTAATCCAGCTGTGTGAACAACCTTAGCGAATACACCAAATAGACAAAACTTCATTGTAGACCCATCAATCACTCTGCTGATCTCTGTATTGATGTTAACAGGCTGTGCCATCTTCTAAGGCAAAGATCTTTCCACTCCGCTTTCATAAAATATGCATGGGAAAACTTGGAATGAGAAAAAATACATAATTACTTGCAAAACTAAGTCAGTGAAAATTAAGAGTTAGTAAAAGTTAGTAACTTTGGGCCATTTAACCTTGTCTGACCTTGTTTGCTAGATGGTAAAATGTTCTTTTAGCACATTTTTTTTGCTCCATCTCTATGACTCATTTGTGATCATGTAACAAAATATGTCTCACCAGATTGACCCTTTTGTTACCATAAAAAAACATATTCAAATCCTTCATTTATTCTCTCAAGTTTTCTCAGACTTCTCTAGCTTTCAAATCCCCGCCTTGACATGTGAATATCAGCTCTGTATACAACATTTCTTTAGTAGGCTTATTACCCACTACAAAACTAACCTTAGCCCCCAAACCTAGTAACATAGCCCATTTTCTCTGTGATTCAGAAGATCTACAATGGAAGCTAAAATGATACTGATCTCAGAGAAAGAGACCTTAAAAGGAAAGACTTCAAGCACTGAAATACAGAGTTTTATGATGAATAACACTGAAGATCCTCCAGTGCTATTAAATATGAAGTCAGACTTCTGATGTACCCTGACGATGCACCAAAATTTCCATCCATCTGCAAGTGAGCTCTGAAGAGGCTTCCAAATTTGGTCCTATTCTAGCTTAACATATGTTTCTGTAGACATGGTGGCTTGAGAATCTGTACCTTAGCAGAAACTTTTCTGAGAAAGAGCATAGATGTGTGAGCATCCCATGATGCATAGATCAATAGCATTTCACAGAGCCCCGTGTGAAAATGGTACTGTAAAAACGCATATTTCAGCCATAGGGGAATACTAAGTGGGATATTCTTTTTTAATACGCTAAAGGGTGGTCATTTAATTTCCACTCTGTTTTTCACATCTGGCACTTCTTCAGACATTAATGTGCTATTGTGTGAGGTAATAGATAAGACTCTAGTGGGATTTAAGTATGTTTACTTAATGGTACCATTATCAAAATATATATTTATTTATTTCCTCTAATAATATCATTTATATATGTTATTTTGGGGACAGGTGATGTGTTAAAGACAGAAGAAGAATTGTGCTGTCATGCTAAACTATGCCACCTAACTGAGAGGTGTTTCTGATCACTAAATATTCTTACTTGAGGCAGTTTTAATCCCAACAAAACATATAATCAGACCAGAACATCTTCCATGTGGACAGCTGAGGCGGAGACATTAGAAAAATAACACCAGTAATAACAGAAGAATTTAGCCTACAGTGCAAAACACAGGCAGAGCTCAGAACATGCTGAAACCTATAACATAATATGTAAATGTCAGCACATAGTTGGAGTGGAAATGATTATGAAAGTAATACCCAGTGGAATAATTGCAGTGTAAAGCCTTGAGGCAATCCTTCCTATTTCAAGCATTCAGGAGGAAAATGACTGCTGGATTTTCATTTTACCTGCCTGAAATCAAAATTGTTTAGGCAGAGATATAATTACTTTAAAATTATTTCAGTCAATCTTTTTTTTTTTTTAATGGAGACACGCAACTGATAAAAATATGAACTTTCCTTTCTTAAATTCAATGACAGCATGTGCAAAGAAGGCTCCGAAATCAAAGCCCTTGTACAGATAAAATCTGTAGTATTTTCCACTTACACAGACCTTCAGAGCAGTGATCCCAGAACAGCTTACAAGTACTAAAGAAAATTCTGTTTTAGGGTTAAGGGCGCTAAGTGCCAAATCACATGCTGTTGACCCTTGGTTTGCAGCTGGCCAAAACCCCATGGGATTTTGCTCCCATACCCAGCCGCACTGCTGTCTGTACGTCTGTAGCACTGCCCACAGCCATTTGCAGAGGTCTTGCTCCAGGCCAGGATGCTCATGTTACAGTGTCCTGTAACACAGAAAGTCCCTGTCAGGGTTGTAACAGCATCTTGGCCTTGCTCCTCAGCTGCTATTTTTGCCACAAAACCACCTTCGCCCCCTCTTAATACAAACATGAAGATGTTGAATGTAAGTGGTAGCCTCCCTGACAAAACATTGCCCTTAACAGACTTACTGAAATCCTGTAAAAGCTGGAGAGAGATGTCAAATCAAGACCCATCCCCCACTGACTCCCTGTTAGAGATGGGGTACTCTGGGGATGGTACAGAGACAACCTGGAGTGCTTCTCTGTGCTCTTGTCCCCGCCACAAGAATTATCATTTTTCTCTTCCACGTTCTTGGCAGCACAGACGGGAGGCTGCTGGGGTATGCAATGGGCATGGGCTCTGGCAGTACTGTGGGATGCTGCAGGAGTTTGATACATGAAGCAGAGCTGCACTTTGGTGCAGGCTGGGGAAATATCTCTATGAAATGCAACCATATGTATTTGTCATAACCATTAGGCAGTTACTGTGTACCCAGCAATGGGTTTGTTAGACTAAAAGAGTGAAAACAATCTGTGAAAATCCTTCTAACCTTCATACTGACTAACAAAATGAACACCCTCCTTACTTACAAATAAGGATATTACAATCAATCCATTCAGAAAGTTGTTTTTTCTTTTTTTTTCTTTTCTTTTTTTTTTTTTTTCCCAATAAGTTCTTTGAGTAATCTTGAATTTCCTTGGAATCAATATAACTTAGTAACATTATAAGGTGTGAGAAAACCTAACCATACCTTAACTGTAGTTAGGGAAAAGAGTTTTCAAAACAAAATCATGGGTTCCAAGAGGAAAATTTTACAGTTCATGCTCTGTTTGGTTGGAAATCCTATGTCCTGATCTGTTTTAAATACCTTTTTTGTGTGTGTGTGTGTGTGTTTGCGAAGGTTAATTAATGTACTTAGAAGAATTTGATTTTCTCCATTCATGATAAAATTGCATAGACAATTGTGGTGGTGGTTTTTGTTTTGTTTTGTTTTGTTTTTTTAATTCTTTTCTGAGTCTGCAGTAACTACTGCCTTGTTGCCGCAATGGAAACCACTGCATCAAACATATCCCTTACAGAGGTGGTGGCATCATCAGCCACGTCCCTTTATTCGGTCTCTAACCCTTCTTGAACTGACTTCTAAATTTAAGTTATTGTGTTTTAACCCAGCAGGCGGCTAAGCACCATCGCTCACTCCCTGCCCCAAACCCCCAGTGGGATGTGGGAGAGAATTGGGAAAAACAAAGTAAAAACTCATGGGTTGAGATAAAGACAGTGTAATAGGACAGAAAAGGAATGGAAAATAATAATAATCATAATGATAAAAGAATATACAAAACAAGTGATGCAGTGCAGTTTCTCACCACCTGATGACCAATGCCCAACCAGTCCCCATGCAGTGGCAGTCTTCTCCTCTCCCTCATCCTGGACAACTCTCCCCAAATTTTATTGCTGAGCATAAAATATGGGACATCCCTCTGGTCAGCCTGGGCCAGCTGTCCTGGCTGTGTCCCCTCCCAGCTCCTGGTGCACCCCCAGCCCCTCGCTGGCAGGGCAGCGCGAGGAGCAGGAACGGCCTTGGCTCTGTGCGAGCACTGCTCCGCAACAACTGAAACCTTCCCTGTGTTATCAGCATTATATTTCTCCTAAATCTAAACCACAGTGCCAATCCAGCTATTAGAAAGAGAATTAACTCTATCCCAGCCAAAACCAGGACACGAGTCAACATCAACGTGAGACAATTCCAGGCGAACACCCCATGTGAGCAGGGTAGCCCAGGGTAACATGCAACAGGCCTTTGCTGCCTGCATGTGGGACAAGGGGCAGTGCCAGGCAGCAGTCTTCAGCATGGATTTGGCTGACTTCCATGTTCAAGTGAAAGCCTGAGGGAGATTATACTCACAGGATATAAGAATAAAACTAAAGGAAAAGGTTGTAAGAAAATTTGTCGTTCCGTTTTCAAATTTTATTCTAAGATATATTAACTCTTTTCTTGACTATCCACTTCAGCAAAAAGTAGGTACTTTCCTTGACCTACTGTGGACAAAGACATCAATGATCGTTATGGCTATCTCACACCTCTTTCTCTCAGCTGCACACAAGACTGTGTTTTTAAATGTAATTAAGCTTAGATTTTCTGTCTGAATACCTGGGTTGAGGGTGCTTTCAGAAATTACAAGGGGACAAGGTGTTAAAGCAAAGTAACTTTTGTTAGACATGCAGAATGCTAAAGGTAAGTATAACCTAGTGAACTGTCATTCACCAACTGTGTTGGTGAATCATGGGTGGATGGATGGTTAGACAAATAGAGATAGGAAATAATGGGTCAATTCCAGAAATTAATTTCTTAACTATAATCATATTTATGTAAATAATTAGCTGTCATAAGTTAATCTTTTTAATTTTCTGAGGTAGGCAGAATATAAATATGTGTGTGTGTGTATATATATATATATATATTAAAAAAAAAAAAAACAGAGTTCCAGCAGGTATGGATAAACTATTTTGGTCTGACAAGGTTTTATTAATTCTACACCTCCCCTGGAAATCTGTCACTCAAGAAGTCACGTGCAATATATCCAAAGCTCTTGAAATGATTTGAAGCTATGTTAAAAGGTGGATTAAATACAATTTGCAATTTAAAGAGCCATGTTATTCTGATCCATGTTGAAATACAAATATATTTACTAGCTTAAGAATCCACTAGCATTTATCATGGAAGAGAAATTGCATTCTCCATTACCAGAGGTTCCAGGTCCCATAGCTGGTATAAATTAGAAAAGACCCAGAGACACCAAGCAATTTTTTTCTTAATTTATACAATTTAAAAATTTAATCCACAGGCTTTTATGTTAATAGGCTGTATGGTTTTATCTGTTCCTGTCTTTTCCAGAACTGTTTGTTTCTTTTCCTTAATAGAGACAACTGGAGAAGGAATGGGAAAAATCCTGAAAACAGGAAAAAAGGACATCGAAGACATTCCAATCAGTTCATAAGTTCAACGAGAAATTTAAAAACAGTTTTGCCTTTGAAACACAATAGCGCTAGCTCAGTCTTCAAATGCACGAGTGACACAGCAGCTGTGGGAGAATGCAAGGATACAGAGTGTGCGTGGCTGAGTGATCTGTTTGCTGCCTCGTGCCCCTGCAGAGATCAAGGACAGCCCCTTGGGGTTACCGACATCCAAGCACAGCCGAGCAGGCCTTCTCTCCCAGCACCCCCATGGACAGAAGGAGGTTCCTTCCAGTCTGTCAGAGGCGTAAGTCACAAACGAAGTCAAGATGCATGTTTTCATGCCAGAGAGTCAGGCTTTTAGTCCAGAGAGAAATGGCAGGAGAAGGGTCATTAACGTTCCTCCTACCAAAGGGAAAAGGGAAGAGAAAAGGGAAAAGAAAAGAAGGAAAAAAAAAAAAGAAAAGAAGGGAAAGGAAGGGAAAAGAAAGGAAAGGAAAAGAAGGGAACAGAAGGGAACAGAAGGGAAAAGAAGGGAAAATGAAAGAAGGCAAAAGGAAAGGAGGGAAGGGAAGGGAAGGGAAGGGAAGGGAAGGGAAGGGAAGGGAAGGGAAGGGAAGGGAAGGGAAGGGAAGGGAAGGGAAGGGAAGGGAAGGGAAGGGAAGGGAAGGGAAGGGAAGGGGGAAGGGAAGGGAAGGGAAGGGAAGGGAAGGGGGAAGGGAAGGGAAGGGAAGGGAAGGGAAGGGAAGGGAAGGGAAGGGAAGGGAAGGGAAGGGAAGGGAAGGGGGAAGGGAAGGGAAGGGGGAAGGGAAGGGAAGGGAAGGGAAGGGAAGGGGGAAAGGAGTTATGATTCAAGAACTAATAATTAAAACAGGAAAAGCAAAGAGAATTAGGTTAGAAACTAGAAGCAAGCTACCAAAGGGAGTGAAAGGCAGAAGATTATAAAGAAAAGTAATCATGTTATATGGAAGTGGAAGATAAAACAATCAGATTATCAACAGTTTTTGAGGACCACTTCTGCTGTCCAGAGTGTGCTTGCTCTGGCAGTTGAGCCCTCCAGATAAAACAGCCTAGTTACATTCTGATAGTAAGCTGTTTAAAAATAGTTGTCATAAGGAATGTGACTACACACGTTGATGATGTATGGTGGAAAGTCAAAGTAATGGTTGTTCCATAGGATATAAATTATCAAAGCCACGTTAGTATGAAGTTCCTGTGTGGTTATACATCGCATGCATGCGATTACCAAATGAACAAATCAGATACGCATCATATGTCAAAACATGGTATAATAATTTTCCCTTTCTTCAAAAAAATTGCAAAAATGTAGTATCCAGTTGCTCAGAAAGAGCATTAAAGAGGGATATCTGTTTCAGAACATACATAATATCTGCTCTAAAAAGAGGAGAAAATCAGCTTCAGAAAAAAAAAAAAAATGTAACCCCAGAGAACCTTGTCCACAAAAGATATTTTTGGAGAAATGGCTGGTGCTCTAGCTGTAAATAGTAGAAATTTTATGTATGTACTACTGGTACAGAGAAGAAAATGACAATATATCTGTTACAGCTAATGTGGATATTAGAAAGGAATTTACACACATAGTTATGAAGCTCTTATTTTGCTGATAACAATGGCAGTTTCATTTTTCTCATCTTTTTTCAAAGTGGTCCAGTGCTCTGGCAAAGGGCTATCAGATATCCCAGAAGGAATCTTCTCTAGTGCCAGATATTTACTGCTTAAGAATAACAGTACAAATTTCATCCAGGTGAGTCTCCAGGTGAATATATGACACCAGAAGTTTTGGTCCTGAAGAACAGTAAGTTCAGTGATGCACATATAAAATAAGCATTTGAAGGCTTGCAAAGTCTCATGCATCTTCACATGGAGAACAATAATCTTAGGAGATGAACCCGCTATCTTCCTGGAGCTGGAGGTAAGTAGTGACAGCGGAGCAGACTTGGACTCAGTGCAGGAACCTGTGGTACTGAACCTCCCTGCTAACCAGTTAAGCCACTGATCCTTCCCCAAAGAGGTGTTTCTCTTCCTAATGTCTTTGCACATAATGAAGGTGAACTTCAATTAGCTGAGGATCATTCCCACAGTATTGCCCCTCTCCCTTAAGAAATCATATTTAACAGCCAGCAAAATATCAGTAATTCCTACTGATGTCTTCCGTGAGCGGTCAGAGCTAGAAAAGCCTGATCTCAGTCACAACCAAATATGTGAAGTTAATCACATTCACAAGAGTAAGAGAACACCAGATTTATTTTAAAGTATTTAGTTGTAGTGCTTTTAAAAAATCTCTATATCCAGAGTCTCTGCGAGGTACCTAAAGTTAAAATATCATGATCTTTTCATTGCTCAGTGAAATAAGACCTCCATCATGATTACAATCCATGTTATGCAATTGACAGTTTGCATATTTGCAGTTAAAACATCTTCTGTTTTCATTTTTTCTTATTTTATTTTTTTTTAATTCCTAAGCATACAAAAAAGAGAATTCCCAGCATACCCAGACTTAAAGTCACTGATAAGCTCCATGCTGTAGTATGTTATTGCACAGATTCATGAGATTATTGTTTTTACTGCTATTTTCTACATAATACTTCAGATTTTCCACTACAATATACATATATATATAAAAATAGCAGAGAAATGTTATAGTAGGAACTATTCTAGACCTGTTCTGAGTGCATTTAACAGTTACAAAATATATGTATATATATCTTTAGGTCGCAGTTTCATATTAATTTCACACTTACAACTATTTCAAAATATTCTTGTTCTCTCTTACTTTCTAGCCATTTGAGGTGCTGGTAGCAATACAGCCTCCCGCTGCATTGAGCAGGACATCTGGGCAGGGGCACCAAACATGGCACCTAAATGTAAAACATAATTGACTTTAGCTCTTTCTGCAGCCAACAGAAATAAGATAGTACTTAAAACCTGATTCAACTTCTATAAGACCCTGGAGTTAGCGGAAGTGAACATGGGCTCAGGTATCTGCAAAACAGTGTTTGAGGGAAACAATCCTTTTTATTTATTTATTTATTTATTTAATCCACGTCAATGAAGTAGTGGATACAAAGCTTTTTTTTTTTTTTCCCCCCCACACTAATTCTTCCCAATGGCTGTTTACGCAAACTAGGTTCCCAGTGCACCCCTAACACAGAGATAGGTACAGAAAAGAGCTGTAAAGAGATTTCTAACCGACACGTCCAATATTTACTTCTCAGCCTCACAGAGGTTTCCTGTGCTAGGGTTGTCCTCCCCAGTGGTAAGGCACCTGTGCTCCTGTGTGTCTGCTCCTCCATCTCTAGTGCCACCTAGCTGGTCCAGCTTCCAGCTGAAGTGCGTTTAGTTCTCATGATGCAGAGGCTGTATTTCTTCCATTTTGTGGGGAAAAAAAAAAAAAACAAAAATATATATAGAGAGAGAACTTTTCCAAGGTCTGGATGCTCAGAAATGATCATGTTGTGCTGTGCTTCATGTAACTGTGCTAAGATTGCAGACCAGAAGAGGAGAAAATGTAATCTGCATGTACCTGAAAATAAGCTCAGTTCTACAACTCCCAGGTGTGCACTGGGCATGCAAAATAAAACCCTAATCACCTCAATTTAGGATCTGAATGGAAGCAGGTAACACAGAAGTGACAGCTTAAAAGCATAAAAGACTTCTTACTTCAGGAAACCAAAATGGGGAACAACAAAAACCCTAAAAAATAACAAAAACAACAATCAAAAAAAAAAAAAGAGAACCAGAAAAAACTCTCTTGAGTTGAATAAGAACTGTAGACATCACACCCAAGCCCCAGAATTTCACCAAATTTGTGACACAGAAATGCACTTGCTCAATATCACAGTTCATTTACAGTACTGATTAGCAGCAGGGGGATGTTTTACTACTTGCTGAGAATTGCACTGTTTGCCATCAGCCACTGACATGCTCTTTTAAACATGCTTTGTGCATGGCTGCACATGATATAGGACAGATCATCGCTTCTGGAAAGAATTAGATATGCAGATAGACTTAAATGGCCAGCTGGAGATTTACCTGCCTAAAGGGAAAGAAAACAGAGCCAGCTTTCGGGCTGTGATTTACCAGCCTGTACAGAGCACGGCTCCCCCACAGTTGTTCCCCTCAGTTGTAATTCAGTTTGTCTTGTGGTCTGGAGCCAGGTCAAATTCTCAGGTGCAGCTTCAGATACAGGCAGCAGAATGGTGTTGAATAACTTCCCTCAGCTTTCTTAGTGCCTACTGGAGGGCAATCTTTCTTGCTTTTTGGCCCAACAGTAATAAAGGAGAAATGGCCCAGGTTCTCCCTTCCATTCCCACGGGAAGGGATATCTGTGGGGCTGGTGCCTGTACTGGGGAGGACCCTTCCTCTGCTCTGTAGGCCTGATGAGGGGCTTCCTCACTGGGTTTTCTGAAGGAAACCCTTTGGCATTTACCATGTCTCACACTTATGAAAGTGTGGGAGGCCAGTATTCATTTGACCTTCCCCACAAAAGCATCCTGCATGGAAACTTCAGCAGACTCCACAGACAGCAGACCCTCAATACAGACAGTATGTGCTATTTTGCTAGCAAGCTGCAGGATTTGGGGGAAGACAGGTAGCACCCTGGAGGCAGGTAGGATGCGTGCAGTCGTGTGCGATGTCAAAGTCCACAAACAAAATCCCACAAAAACAAATCCCACAAAACAAAATCCTACAAACAAAATCCCACAAAATCTACATTTTGTGGGAACCCAGAGCCAAGACCGCAGGAGCAGCAGTCCCTTAAGGCTGGTGTGCCCAGCTCAGCTTCTTTGCCCCATAACCAACCCCACACTGGTTAAAACTGGAAGAGCTGCCTCTCTTATACCTTACTGGGGTGGGAAATTCTGCTTTCTTTCCTTTGTTTGTTTGTCCTCCTCTTCTGCTTTTAACCCTTGACATGGGCGATTTCTGTGTGCCCTTATTGTACTGGAAATTGAATGCGCACGATGAGGGAAATTGAACTGTCCTTCCCAAACAGCAGGTGGTGGTGCTGGGTCGCACAAATCACTTGAGAAACTGCTTACAGATGTTCCTTTCCTTGTTGAAAAACAGACTGGAAATGGATGCTAAATAAACTTTTCTCCTTCTTCAACCCCCCCCCCCCCCCCCCCCCCCCCAGAATTGGAGGGTCACTTAATGTTTACCCCTTTTCAGTAGGTAGTTTAATGAATGTTTGAAAGTGTGTTTTAAAAATAAATCTTGCTAAAATAAATACTCCAGAGTCTGAGATAAATATAGCCCACAGTATAATGTGTTATTAGTCCTCTAAAAATCTTGCATATTGTCTGTCATTTTTGTGAAAACTGACAAGGAATCTTTGTGTTTCTTAACTTCTGGAGTAGTTTAGTTACATTTATTTTTTTCATTCATTTTCCAGACTGGGGTTGTGGGATATGTGTTATATGTGTTTTTCTTCTCCTCTGTTAAAAAAAAAAATAAAAAAATAATAAATTCTTTTTATTTCTATTTTTCCTTTTTTTTTTTTTTCTTCTCAAGTGCAGTTATCTCCAGCTCTCCAGCTCAGTTCTAACTGCATACTTTTCCCCTCTGCAGTTAGGAGCACTGTTCAGTGTCACTTATTTGTTGGCGACTATTTCATGGCACTTACAATACTGATCTCAATGTGAAGCCTTTTGCTAATTAAATATAGTGCAGCAATAAACCAAGTTCTAAATGAGTTTTCGTTTTTTTTTTTTGTTTTGTTTTGTTATTTCTCACTGATTGGTGCCATTGTTTCTCACCAGCATCATTACCTCAAATTATCATTGCAACATTAACACTGTAACAAATTAACATCATAGCATTTTGAAGCCGTGCCTGGAATATCACAGTAACTCCCAAATCAACCAAGTCCCGCACATGAACGGCTTCGTAGTTTTTTTTCCCTATAAACTGTAGCCTGACAGGCAGCTGCCCTACCCCAACATGTTTTTTTGGAAACCTGCTTGAATAAAGTTTAGACTGGGTTTAATAATTAAGTTGTCGTGTCCCTGCCTCGTCCTGTTTCCCCCCCTCCTGCCCCCAAGTCAAAGAAATAATGCTGTTGCCCCAGTTACAAAATGATTGTGCTTTAATAGCTTATTAAACATGTGATTTTGTTTAGACCTTTTATATTTCCAAAATTCCCTCTTGTCTGGGCAAAAGATAGCTAGGAAAACGTGCATGTGCCAATGCTGGGCTTACACAAAACCTTTGATACATAAAATAATGTATGCAGGGAAAGACCTCTACAGTGGTGTGTCGACGCTGAGCTACTCATATACAGGACTGAGGCAAAAAGGAAAAACAGATCCTGTTTTGTAAGATTTTGACAGACTTGCCCCATGTTGTACTGCAAATTCCTTCTGCTATGTCTCTTTAGAACAAGTCTGCAAATACAAAAATCCTGTATTTTATATAGTTTTGGCTTACCTATACAAATTAATGCCATGAGCAGAGTAACCAGAGAAAGGCAGCTTTGTCAACAGCATAAGCTAATGGCAAGCTTCCCTGGGCTCGGTCATTCAAACAATTTCATTATTGCTCTGCCAAGAAGTTACAAAAACTGAGCAGAGGCTCCTGAGGTGTAGTGACGTGTATGTGAGTGTTATGGGCAGGAAGGAAGATCTTGGGACTCGGGCCCTGCAGTGTCCCAGATGCGGCACAGATTTCTCTCACAGCCTACTTCATCTTTTGGGGCCATATGTTCGGCTGGTACAAATCAGCACAGCTCCACTAAAGTCAGCTCAGCTTCCCGGATTTTCTGCGGTTGAGGTTTCTGACCCTTTGTGGATCAGCTGCCCGGCTACAGCAGAGATATTAACACTTCCCTATCCCATACAGTGCAAAAGGATCAGCTCTAATTCATCACTCATATAACACATTTTGAGAAGCTACAGGAATGCCCTCAGACAAAGCAGTTTGGCATCTCAAGCAGGTCGAAAAAAGATCTGCAATGGATGTCGCTTTTTTTTTGCTAACAAGGGTCTGATTATGAATTTGTGTCCCAAAAAAATCCCCAACCTCCAGAACTTGTCAATTACTGGTCATTCAAAAGGGGAGGCAATTGTAATTCAGCAGTCCTGCCTAAAACGAGTGCAGCTGAGCACAGACAGGAGGTGCAGCTCAAGGTGGGCTGAAATGGGGGAGAATTTTAGCAAAAGGCAGCTCCCCTGCAAGGCTGCCTTGGTTCCCCTCTTTATCCGTTTGATTTGGGTTGGGCTCCTCCAGTGTCTTATGCTGGCAAAGCCTGTTTCAATACTGAGTAATGCAAGGAAACTCGATGTATTTTTGCAGCAGTTACTGAGCAATTAAAGGCTCAATTCTTTAAGGGATTGTAAGCCTGTGGGTGGTCTCATTGATTTCAAAACTACTTATGTGCTTCAAACTACGCATGTGCATGTGTATCTTGTTTAGCTGGGCCCTCCTAGAACTGCTGGTGAAATTTCCATTTTAGAACCACTTTACAGTCTCTAAAATTATTGCTGGAATGGCCTCCTCCTCTGGGCATCGTACGCACCAGAAGTCTGCCTCTGCCTTCCAACTGATTTAATGCCACAGCGCTGAGGCATAGATTCATGTCAATGTTTTTACTAAATCCACACTGAACTGCACATTTCCCAGTACTTATCATTTAACTACTGCAGCTGTTCCAGACTATGAAAAGAAATATTGAGATCGACTTCCTTTAAAAATGCGTATTTCACATTAAGCAGGACAAAGGCATGAAAATATGTATGCATTAAATAAAACAAATGACCTGACAACTCTTTTGCTTCCCTCAAAAAGTTAAATGTAGCTAAACAAAATTCCTATGTGGTAAGCATATTACAGGGCTTTAAATCAGAGCACATGGAAGAGGCTGAGCTGCAAGCAAAGAGAAAACCTCGGTTACATATGTTCAGCTGGTAATGTGTGCTTTTATACTTTTCAGTGTCCTGCTGGGGTTCTAAGAAAATATTTACAAGATGCAAATAAAATGTAAATGGAATTACGTTTCCATGAAGAAAAATGAATGAACAACATCCATGCAGCTCACGCAGTTTTACATACTGCACCAATGTTGCCTTATGATCCTTTAGGACCTTTCTTTGCACAGAAAGCCGATTACCTGAAATCTACTACTGCTTCTTCTTTTTTCTTTTTTCTTCCTTTATTTTTTTTTTTTAACAGACATTCTGTTCAAGATTATCTTGCCTTGCAACACATGCCTTTAGATTTTATCTCTTCATCATCTAAACAAACCCTGTTTTTGAGATGGCTTTCCATTTCCACAGGTGTTTCTTATCAGTTCCACATTTTCTTCTGACAACATGAAAAAAAATAATCATATGTTCCTGCTTAGTAGCTGCTGCCTGACCCAATGCTAAAAATCTTTTCTGAATGCAAAAGTGTGTTGCGTGGCTGCTGTAATATCTCTATACCCCAAAGGTCTGCTGCTGCTCTCTTTTTTACAGCTACAAAAAGTCACATGCTTGGCCCTTAGCACAGAGGAAAATTTGATTCAGTCAGAGAAGAAAGATGTGACCTATTTAAAATACTGAAGAAAAAAATGCAATTATTAGGCATTGTACCTCATTATCTTGCCAATCCAATTATTTACTTACAGCATACTGGGTTGACAGGTATCTCTGCTAGTATTGCTGCTTCTCCTATGTGGAAGCACATACCTTACAAAGACAATAAACCAGGTCTCACAGCAGCTGCATGGAGTCTGATCCACCATTACTTTTCTTGGTTCAAGCTGTTTTCCTAAAGCATTGCCTATCCTTCAACTCTTGGCACCTCACATCTCCTTCCATCCTGGCCCCCTCTGAGAAAACAGAGATCACTCCATACAACTGAATTGATATATTCTGGGTTCTGATACAGCAATGGCAGTGAAGCACACAAGGACCAGTAGTGTACCACTCTTCCTTTGGGTCTGCAGCACCCTGACCTGGCATCTGTTAGCTCTTTTCATTCAAAGTCCCTCTGGAAGGTGATTGTGCGATTTGGCACCAACAAGGTGAAGAAAGAGGTGCATTATAACTTTGAGTCTGCAGTCTGAAATTTTTATTGTCATTTTTTTTTTGTTTCTTTTTTTTTTTTTAATTTGATCTCACTCATTTTACTTTTTTTAATATAGAAAAGGGAAAGTATATTTGGAATATGCAAACCTTCAAATAACTTTTATATGGTGTATTCATATTTCCATCTCACAAGATCTATAATAAAAACACGATTTTAGAAAAAAATAGTCATCTACAAAGTACCGGAAATACCTTGTGTCGTTTTGAATCTTTGCTATGTATTTAAGGGACTTTGTAGTATACTTTTAATTTATATAAATGAACTCAGCGTGCGATACAATACGTTGTAATAATTTTTGAAGCAATACATATAATTAGACAGGAAGCTTCTCAGGGCAAATGTTTTTTACTACCAAAATTATAATTACCTAGGAGGCTTCAGTCATAAAAGGGGGCCTTCAGTTGCTATACCTATTGAAATAAAACATCATTCTCATATGAATCACACTCCTGCCTTCAAAGTCAGGGAAACAGTATGCTGCATTTCTGAAGTGCTAGCAGCCTGCAGGCAGTTGTACAGGGCTGCGGGGTCTGATGGCATAAACTGTCCATCCTCCCCGTCCCGGTGCCAGAGCCCCCTACATTCATGCCCCGCAATGTGGCCAGTGGGGCCTGAGCAATACAGCCCTTTGGGGACCATAGCCCTGCTGGGATTAATGAAAGTTCACATCGCTGCACTGAAGGGGCTCCTAGAGCCAAGTACAGGTGTCTCAGAGACATTATCCAACTCCTAGGGATATTTTTTCTACCCCCAAATTGTATATGTCATAAGTGTGCAGGAAACAAAAATTCTTGCAGTGGCAGCAAGAGGGGGACAGGAAGGGAAGCAGCAGGTCAGTGTTCAGCTGATCACGTGGATTGCCAGGCTTCAACATAACAAACGAGCCTCGTGAGTACAGCTGCTTTCTGTACATTTGCACTGTGAACCTTGCAAACAAGTTCTGTGTACCTAGTCAAAAAGATGGCTCATCTGAGCAAACCACATCATTTAAGACACAAGAACCCCATTGTTTCTAGCAGTTGTACTTTCTTTGTCCACATATTAGAGTACTAGGCTGTTATATATTCTAAAAAGCAGAACAAAGCTTTTCTTCCTCCCCTCCCCACTGAAGATGACCAGTGGGAGAGCATATCTGACCTTAGTAACTCAGTTTTGTTTTCCACTTTCATGCCAGTGCTGTTTTAAAGGTAAAGTGAGAAGGGAGCATCACTGAGTTACCCCCCTGGTCTGTTGTTATCTCAGCCCCTTGTGAAGAAATAGTCCTGAAGGCCAGACCCAAAGTTGTGTAATGCAGTGTTTTGAGTGCCCAGGCCCTAGTGTGGCCAGCAAAGGGTTATGACACTCAGTGTTACACCTCTGGCTGCCAGGTATGCAGGGCACTTGGGAAAAGAAACCCAGCTGCACCTCAGCTTTTCCTCTCTGGGGTGGCATAGGGCACACAGACAGTGCAACTGGCTCTGCTGCCCCTTCCCTCATTCATAACACTACCAGCTGAAAACAGGGGGCTCAAACAGAGTTTCTTTAATATTTTTAAAAGAGTGTTACGGAGGCCCTCCCGTAACAGGGAGGAGAGGGGAGATGTTATCTACCTCCAACCCGGTCCCGAAACCTTCACACCGGTGGGGATCCACTGCCAGTGAGGATCCACAGCAGTGGGGTTCCACAGCCCCAGGACTACCAGTGGCTCTCACGTTTGGGGACAAGGCACAGGGAGGAAGAAGGACAAAACACCCCATTTCGCACCAGCAGACGAGCTGCCCGTGTCCTGCTTGCAGCGCTCTGTGAAAACACCCGCGCGCTTCGTCCCTCCGAGTGCACCGCTCCCCGCAGACTCTACGTTTGCTCTTCCCCCTCACGAAACCTCTTCTTTTCCAGCGCTTGTTCTCCCCGTCTGCGGACAGCGGGCCCGCCGGCTTCATGCGAGGCGCTCGCTGGCAGCACCCGGCCCGGCGAGGGGGGCCGCGGGCCTGCAGCCGCCGCTCCGCCGCCGGCGGTGAGATGGCGCCCGCGGGGCCCCGCTCGCCGCGGCCTGTCGCGGAGCCAGGGGAGCCAGGCGGACCCGCAGCCCGGCTCTCGCCAGAGGACGTGGCGCTGGGAAGGAGAAGGGCTGCCCGCTGCCGGCTGGAGCCCGGCCCTCGTGTTCCCAGCGAAGAGAGTTGTGTCCTTTTTCCCCCCCCCGCCCCCGCCCCGCGCCTTGCTTTGATTTGCCTGCGAAGTCCGAGCGGGCATGTTTTTCATCCTAAAAATAAACAGTTGAGGAAAGCTAAACAAACAGAGGGGAGAGAAGGAGCTCCTTCCTGTTCTCACAGCTAATCTCTGCAAAAAGTTAAACACGCTTATCAGCCAGCTGTGCCTCGTTATAATCTTTCGCTTCCATCTTTTGTCCTGGTCTTCGGCGGTGGCGGGCCGTCTGTTTTGTGTCACCCAGCAGTTTGCACTGGCTGGGTCTGATAAAGGAGCCATCAGCTTCTCAGCAGAAGAAAAGGTAGAAGGGTTGGAAAAGAGTAAATCTGATACTAAAAAGCCTGCCACAGAGAGCAGAAATCTCATGAAATACGTCCTCACTTAGGCACCTAGGGGGGAGGAGTGTGCCCACCTAGGCAGGCAAGACCAATTCCTTACGTGCTTGCTCAGATATTAATCCTGTCATTCCTGTTACATTAAAAAGAGATGTGCTGGGATGTGTGATGATCTCCAAGCCTGGCCACAGCTGGTTGCACTGTTCATGCCAAAGTGTGTTGAGGCTCAATGGAGCAGTGAAACCCCAAACGAGCGATGGAGCACCCCGTGTTTGCACCCCCAGCAGTGTGAAGGGACTGCATGCCTGCTGGTGGTGGCCCTTGGTTCACACTTGCATCGCCCAGGGGCGAGCAAGATCCTGGTTGGGGAAAATGGCTCTGCTCCACATCCCCTGAAGCCTTTGGGTAGGGATTGTGTCACTGCCATGCTCAGGCTGGGAGGGGGCTGTGTGCTGGATATTCTTGGCTGATGCAAAAAGCAGAATAGAGCAACTGTGAGCATGCTCTAATTTATAATGGGGTCAAGCCAGGAATGTGAGGAGGTGCAAAGGTGTGGTACGAGCACTTCTGCCCTGCTCCATCTGTGCCTCTTCCCCTCTCTTGCACACATGTGCACCGAGTCTGCTGTACCACATTGCCTGGAAAATAAATCAGTTATGCACCTAAGGAGACCTCTGCTTTTCACAGAAAAAAAATAAATAAATAAATACATAAAAGCTGATAAAATGTCTTAAAGGAGTTGCGGACCAGGTAGCAGTCCTGCCTGCTCTTGACAAAGGCACGGATGCAGGGTGGAGTAGGCAAAGTCTTAATTTGAGGGGGGGACACAGCATGTGCCGTTCAGTCTGATCTCCTGCTGGAATTTCATAGGGAAGGACAAGATGGCAGGGGGGAGCCCATCCCTTTCCATAAACCACACCAGCCCTTTCCAGTGTCCTTTGCCATGCAGCAGCTCACAGAGCCCAGCCCCTCGCAAGGCAGCTCCAGCCACGAAGGGGCGGTGTTGGGGCTCGCAAAGGCTCCAGAGGTGCCTACGGCAAATATTTTTTTTTTTTTTTGGGGGGGGGGGGTGTCTCCTGCGGGAAAATATTCCCCCCTTCCCCTCAAAAAAGCCCCACCCTTGGTTTATAGGCAGGCCAGTTCTCGATTTCTAAAGTAGTTCACAGGCAGTCTGAAGGTTTCATGTGTACTCGCCCAGGTTTTAGCAAACTCAGGCCAGATTGTGGCTTTGAATGGAAAAAACACACTCAGGTTTGCTGCTGCAGAAATGTCTGAAGATGGAGTGGGGAAGGGACTGGTTTTCTGTGCCTTTTTTTTTTTTTTTTTTTTTTAACCCAGATTATTCCTTTTGCATTTCAGGGTTAAACAAAACCAGATCTCAAAATGAAACGTGGAAGGGGGAGAGAGCAAATGGATGTCAACCAAAAGAGGAAAAAATGCTTTTTTAAAATCCAGGACCACACAACTATGGCGTCCTGAGGAATGCCGAGGTTTCCCAGCCTTTCAGAGCATCTACTCAGTGAGCTGACGAACATGAGCCAAGGTGGCTCAGGGCACTGGAGGCCAGGAGCAGCTGGGTCTCCTGCTCAGAGGCTGCTGGGCCATGGGGACTGGGAGGCTGTGGGCAGCGAGGTCCTCCCTGGTGCTGCATCCCTGGTATCCTCCCCAGCCACCTGGTGTCCTGTTTGGCAGTCCAGGAGTCAGGTCAAAAATTAGAAGTATTGGTATCTGAGCTACGTACTCTTGCAGATAGGGCTCTTGAAACTTTTTTTACCAGAATTTGATTTTTTTTTTCCCTGAAGACTTTTTCAGGCCTCCACAGCTGTCTAGTTTCACCAGCCCTGTAACTTCTCATATCAACAACCTTCAGTGTATTTTATAGTAGGCTTTACAGTCACCACATGCAACAGAAACATCATTGACCACTTATTCAACTAAGATAGACTGTATTCATCATCCTATTCTGGAAAGACCTACAGAATGGAGAGGTCACGCACGGTCTTTAAAAAGTGCACTGTTCTGAAGCATGTCTTACCACTGCTTTGGATAGAAAGGAATTGTTAACCATATATGTATACCACGTAGCAGGGGCTGGAAAGAATTGTGCATAAAATGACAGAGGAAGGTTTCTGATAAATTGCTGCCCATGTTATAACTTTGTGAGATAAATATGGTGCTTTTTTATATACTCTTTCTTTGAAATGTTCCATGTATTCAGCATTGGAGAGCTTGTAAACTACCACTTTATTCATTAGTTTGCAGCTAAAATAAAAAAGGAGAACAAAAACCTCTGTAATTAAACATGCTGTTTGAGAAATCCTCCACAACAACCCTTAGTTTCGTTGTGCTGCCAGAAGAGTCAGAACACAAGCTCATCCTCTCACCCTGCACCAGGAATCCTGTTCTTTAGTAACAGCTGCTAGCAGAAGCCGAGGGGCGGTCATGTTTATCTTAAGAAGAATTTTTGGCAGGGCTTACTCCTGAAGTTTGGGTTCAAATATTCATCTATGTCAAAAAGAATATCCACTTGGGGGGAAGGGGGAGTGGCATGGAAGTGCGCAGATGTGATGAAAAACTGGAGAAACCATCTCAGGGACCACTGAAAGGTAAAGCTTTGGGTAGCTGGGAAGATAACTGAAATAGAGACCCAATGAAAAATGAAGCAGCCCAGGAAGCAGCTGCTGAATAACAGAATTTTTGGAAATGGGTGCTGTGCAGCAGCCAGGAAGGTGAAGTTTCTTTACCTGGTGGATGTTGGGAAAGTTCAAGGATCAAAAGGGGTAGGAATAGGCAACACTGTCTTATACTGTAGGTGCTCCATGACCATGAAAAGGAAATGAAGTAGATGTTATTCATTTATGCCTCACCCGGATAACAGTCTGCACCTTTATCTGGAAAAGAAGACACAAGACAAAAAGAAGAAAATGAGAAAACACATAAGAAAAAAAAAAATGTTGCTTGGGATGCTAAGTGGCCTGGTGGGGTGGCATGCTGAGACAGGCCGAGAGGAATCTAGAGGAAGAAAGGGTGCTGTAAATGACATCTACCATTATCGAGAAGGCTCTGCCATTGTCATAGACTGATCAAAGTAGTAATCAAAACCACCTAGACCTGCAGATGAAAATGTCTTTTGCATGTGGTGACTGTCAGGAGCACATTCCCTGCTTCCTCAGCTGCCTGCAGGGTCAGAGCAGGATCCTTCCTGAGGAGCTGCCCCAGACATTCCTGTGGAGGAACTGAAATGCAGAGCTCTCCGTGACACACTAAGCATTGTTGCTCAGCTGGATTGACCAGCAACCCGCACTGAAAGGAAAGGGCTTTCTGACAGGTGGTGGATTAGCCAGCAGGCAGAGCCAAACCCCTGTTCTATAGCTGTCAAGGGCGCCATGAGGGCAGACAGTGAAATGCACTCCTGCAGCCATTTGTTTGAAGATCTACCAAAAAAAGTAGGATTATGGTATAAGATGTCTGAACTTCAGAAATGTACAGGATGTCAGTGTATGGCAGACTCTGTTCAGAAGTGATATAAACACATTGGGAACTAAAGGGTCAACATTCTTTGTTGGGTAGGCAAAACATATCCCTTACATATATGATACTATGTGGTAGGTCCATTAATATAGGTTTTCCAGAATACTGAAGTCATTACATCCATTTAAATGATTCTCCCCCCACCCCCCCCCACCCCCCCCCACCCCATTTGGTTGTTCTAAGTGTACAGTGATCACTTAGTTAACTGGGTTCATCTGTTAGCTGAATTGCAGGCTCTTCTGGGCATGTATGTGTACTTCAGGCGTAGATTTACTGGAGTCAGAGGCATAGAAGAGCTGTTGTTAGAGCTGCTGGAGATCTCAGGCCAAACAGGAATACAGGTGGAAGACCAAGAGCCAAACCCCGTGCCCTGGACAGGCACTGAGCCAGGTTCCTAGAACAGAGTTAGGGGATAGGAAGAAGGAAAAGGAGCCAGATCCAAGTCAGGAGTCTGAGAAGAAAAACAAAAGGTCTGAAATTGAGTTAGAACCATTGACTGGGATAGAGACAGCAAGATGGCTGAAGCATTGACTTGAAGTAGGCCCCCAGCAGTGACTTCTATAGTCAACAGAGTAGGAAGGAACTGGCCTGGGATCTGGTCAGACTTGGAGACCTTTCATCTGGCTGTTTAAGATCCGAATTTCCATCTGACAGTCTGGAATAAAAAAATGTGGTTTGTGTGAAGTGAGGGCATGCAGCCTGCTGCTCCATGTGCCTATATAGCACAGCCTATCAGCATTAAGGGCATCTTCTCTTTATCTGCAGTACTTTGACCAGGACACTAGGAACTTTTCATAGCAACTCCACTGGTTCAACTGTACAGCGTATATATGGCCAACAGCCCTTTTTTCACCTCTACAGCTCGTCAATGACAGCATCATGCTTTTAAGGACTCCCCATTTCTGCAGTCTGAAGCATCCCAGCCTGTGACTGCTCCCTTCTTCTCAGTGGTTTCCAAGATTTTTTTCATGCCTTCAAGAGAGCTGATGGCTGTCATACTTTATTATAAATCGTTCTCTGTCTCTCTTGCCCCTCATTCTCTTTTATCATAGTCAACTTTTCCCCTTCCATAGTTTGATATGTGTCTGCATGCTGCAAAAATAAGTCCTGTGACAGAAAGGTAGGATGAGATTACCCTCACCATAGCCACCAGCTAGGGTCAGCTCAGCTTGGTCCAGCAGACTTGCCAAATACTTCAATACTAGAACAGCATTTTAGATATCACAGTGAACAACTAAGAATTAATCCAGCATTACAGTTTTGGAAGTGAGCTGGAATGGTATCTTTAATGTCTTGACGTCTATCTGCAATGTCTATCTGTAAAGTCTATTTGTCTATAGTGTGAGAGCAATCATATAACTTTTCTCTCAGCCTCTGACTAACGTGGACCTTCCAGTCACTTAAGATTATTATTATTTTATTTTTTTTCTGCATCACAGAACATAGAATAACATCCACAACTTCTCAAGAGAAAAGTACATCTGTCTTCCCCAGTGACAAGTTTTGTTTACTGGATTCAGAGTAGTCTGAAATCTCTCGAGGAAATAAAACTAACTCAAGTGGCCTGTTGCCATTTGTTCAGACTTTACTGAAGGCCTAAACATTTTTCTCCATCAGACCGGCTTTCTGTAGTTGTACTTTTTTTGCTGGGATTTCCTCACATAACTGACAGCAAATAGAAACAACAGCTTCCTCTGAGGAGCTGGCTTCTCAAGTCCAAGAGGAACTTAGAGTCATCCCAGTTGCTCTCCTCAGTGCTTTCGGTCTGAACGCCAGTGTCTGTCCTGTAGGGTCTGCTATGTTTCCTGGTTTTCCAGGTGAGGTGGCTGGAGGGCAGGACTGAAGAATACTACATGATATGGCTGCCCAGCAGCCTCAGTGCCAGAGTTCTTCATATCCATGGAGCAAGAGAGGAGCACAGGGCCTTGTCCCAACACACAGTCGGGACATCGTCTAGGCATGTATTTAGACTGTTTGGAAAGTACTCATTGGATCTGCCAGTGAGGGCTAACCACTGCCTGTCTGGGAAGGACTGTGCACATTTTTAAGAGAGATGGTTTATTCTTATTTAGCCATGTCTCGCATATGGGAGGCAGCATAATAGCACAGCGTGGCCTAATTGCTCACATCTGGATCCCTTATGAAAACGTACAGTGGTGTACACACAGTTTCACTGGGAGAGGCATGATTTACTGAACTGTTCTTGGAAGCAGCAAGGAGGTTAGTGAGTACAAACCAGACATACTCCAAGTAGCAATTGCAGCCCAGAGCTCCTCTCCTCCCTTTTTTTTTCCACACACATTCACACACGTATGCACATGCAGACCAGGGCTGCTGAAGGAAGACTGCTTTCACGTTTTTGTTGTTATAATAAAAGCAGAAAAGAAGTCCTTGTGCAAAGGTTACAGTAGCCACTGATACTGTTTATTCATCAGAACTGTGCAGTTCTTAATCATCAAATTTAAACAAAACAGACATAAAATACATCATGTTTACTGCTTCTATTACACTAAGAATAGCAATGGCTGCCTCTAGCACAAGATTATCTACCAAAGTGCTGCTGTGAAATTGCTGCAAGCTTCCTCCCAAGAGCTGCGTGCATAGGCTGTTCTTCCTCACAGATTTTGCAGTGGTGCAAAGAAACTGAAAATCCAAATTCATATTTTTACTGCTGTGGCATGTACAAATGAGAGACTTCATGGCCAGTGCAGCTGCCTTATGCAAATAAAGCAGCTTTTGGATGGAAGGGGAACTTGTAATTTTGTGTAACCTGTGTGTCAAATCCTGCACGTTGTTTGTTTCTTTGGGGCTTGAGGGAGTTGAGAGGATCTTGAAGCTATTTAATCTCTATGTGAAACAGACTTTATTTGTTTATCAGGTGGATTGAGGGGTAGGAAGGATCTTAACATCAGTTATAAGTTCTTTTTATGAATGAGTGTGCTAAAGACTGTAATTTGAATGTGTGCACTGCAGTGAAGATTGTGTTTGAAGACAGGAGGATCATATCTATCACAGTCTCAATGTATGGATGAATGCTCCTTCCTTTCCCCTTCCTATCTAATCTGTTTTTCAGGAGTATTTTTGTAGTCACATGAATTTGTGTAGGTGCAAGCTTTTTAGATCACTGTTAGATCAAGCTTTTATTTTAGTCTCATTTGTTTATCCTGGTTCTCATAGTCTGTTAGAAAAGATGATGAAGGAGAATAAATTATGAAAGACAGAAATAAGAACAATTAAAATCAAGCATATTCTAGTTGCAAAAATGGTTCTGAGATGAATTTAAGAAAAAAAAAAAATCCTTATTTTTTCCCTGCAGTGTTTGGACGTTTATTCAATAAATCAGTTCAAATATCATCCATCCATGCAGTCATCCTCTTATTCCTGGAATCCAATTTTGTTTAATAATCAGAAACTGTGAAATCCTTCCTACCCTGACTTTTCCTATCTCATCTTTCCCCACCCATAATTGTCTCTCCTGAAACATATTATTATTACTGATTGACCAACTGCCAGATTTATCTTTTGCCAGATTATTTTTTTTTCCCTAAAAGCCTTCTGGGAGGAATTTTCTTGCATATAAATTCGCTTAAGATCACAATTAGAGCAATCCATGCAGCTAGGTAGGTGGGTTATTTCTTCTTTTTGTTTCCTGAAGACAAGTCCTCCCACAAATCTTTGAGCTCTACCACACAGAAAGAGAGTCTTTTGTTTCATTTTGTTTTGAATTATTTCTGTATAAAAATCAACCCACCAGTTGAACATTCAGGTTTTTGTTTTGTTTTGTTTTGTTTTTTAATACCTGTCCTTACTTCTTGCTGAGTTTGATTTGCTTTAACTTGCTTATTCACCAGTAGCCCCTAGTTGGAATGGATATAGGCAGCCACTTATTTTGTTGTGAGTTCTACTACTGATAAAGAAAAAAGCCATTGATTTTGGTTACTCTGTAAAGGACCCCTACTCTTGCAAGGAATTCACTTTTTTTTTTTTTTTTTTTAAGAAGAAAAAAGAGGAAGAAGAACGTAAGAAAACAGGTCAACATTTTTGTCTGTTTATGTCTTCACAGCATGATAGCCACACTGCAAAGTTCAGCACTAGAGATGAAAGAAATGGTGTTAGATGTAATTTCAAAGCTCTTTAATCTTCTCTTCCAGTTAGTTCACCCTTGATCTCCCTGGAGGGACAGGGAGCAGAAAGAGGCTGCCAATTGCTTGCTTGTGGCTGAAAAAATGATGGTACCACTATACTGACCATTCTGTTGTCCAGATCAACTCTTTAATCCAGATCATCTCTCTGCAGAGAAGAGGGTGCCCATTTCTACTTCAGTGATGGCTGGTGGGCAGGAGGGTGGGTGTCACCCATCTGGGTGTCTCAAACCATCTCCAGGCTCCAAAGGATGCAGGGCATTACAGGGCATTAGTGCAGAACAGATTTCAGTGGTGCAAAATCCACTGAGCCTTTCTCTCACATAACTGCTATTTATTGAACTCTTTCCTTCAGCTCTCAGCCTCATTCAGAGGGAAAATATGGGCTCCTTGTCACCTCAGTGCAGTTTGTTTCCTTTTCTCCCTCTGTCCTTTCTTTTTTATTTTTTTATTTTTATTTTTTTGCTTTGCTTGTGTGTGTGTGCATCCATTCATCTCCTCTGTTATTTTTTCTCTGCTTCTTCCATCACTTCATTACTTTATTGCTTGGCACAAAAGTTCTCAAAAACAGGGTATGAAAATATGCCATGTAAATATTTACAAGAATGTGTGTTCTGGAGGTGTAGGAGTGGCTGCAGAGCCTGATCGTTTTATAAATGTCGCTAGAGAGACTTATGGAGGTGACTGCATGGTAAGTAACCAAAAGTACCAGGGCACCGAATTCAATGACTGTAGCAGATCCTTCCAGTTTTCTTTCATTTTCCCTTGGACCATCAGTTTTAGGTAGTCTAGGCCAAACTAAAATCTCATAAGCAACACTTCTAATAGTGACATGTAATTAAAGAGTCAAGTGCTATGGGTAGTGTTCCAAAAATAGCAATTTTCAATGGGGTCTCAAGGGCCCTACACCCTTTAAACAGTACTAAAGGGAACATTAGTTGCCCTGTTTCTTGGCAATATGACAGTTTTCCAGTGACAGGCATTCCTGGCACTTACATGACAATTATCATCTAGTGGAAGAAATTCTGCCTCTGACCGGCACAGTTACTGTATGTAGTGTTCCCAGATGTTTTTTTCTTCAGATGTGGCTTCCTCATGAAAGTGTCCCATTTGGCAATAGGTAGAGCAGTGGAGTTGAGTTCCTCTGACCCCAGCTGAGCAACAGAAAGCACAGAATCCTTCACAGCATAAACTGTAAGAACAGTTCTGGCGAACTGTGGACAGTTGTTTTTTTTTTTTCTTTTTTATAACATTTAAAAAAGACCTTTTCTTTGTCTACAGAGACTTTACACAGAAAATAAATGCTGTAGTATTGGCTTAGTTCTTAGGACTGGCTTTTTGCAGCATGAACTGGATACACCAGGCAGAAACAGATAATCGAGACTGTGAGGCTGGAAAACACCATGTCCCCTTCCTGGGGGGAGAAAGAAAAAATGAAGGAGATTTGTAAGCTTGTTTTATTTAAATCACTCACAGAAAACATTTTACGATATCACGACAATACTATCCTTGGACAGAAGAACAAAGTGTTGATGAGCTAAGTGTGATCAGCATATTTAAAAGAAGTAAAGACTTTTAATCAGTGAGTTCATTTTTAGCAATTGTTGCTAAGTGTAGTTGAGACTTTATTCGTTCTTGTTCCCCCATGGGAAAAAGCAAAGCAAAACAAAAAGCCCTTCTTCTATCCAGTGTAATAAGACTGAAAGCATTTGTTTCTTGAGTAGAATGATTCTCAGTTCTTATACCCTTCCAAATATTACATTCCACAAATTTGAGAACACTAAAATTAAATTACTGATATTTATTCAAGAAACCACAAAAATACACAAACCTTTCAACCGCTAGCATTGTGATCAGTGTGACTCCTATCTGAGTGCTGATGGTGAAAATGATGACTTATTTTTAAAATAAAAAAGAACATTCCAGACACTCCCATCTGGTTGGAAACAAAAAAGAATTGCTGCTTCAGTAAAAGCTTCAGTTAAAAATAAACCTTCACTTTCTTACCATTAAAGGCCATTGAAAAGTGCTTCAAAGGTCTTAACTGCTTCTATTTATTTATTTATTGTTGTCCTTATCATTTACAAGCATTTCATTTGTAAATTTGTTAACAAAGTCTCCTGGGAATTGGATTTGTATGTGAAAAAAGGAACATAGCGCCATGTATTTCAATGGGATGGCATTTTTGGTAAAAGAAAGATGTGAGAGGGAGGGAGAGAGAGAGAGAGTTGTTCTGAAATTGTTTGTGAAGTGGAGGGTTTCATAGAATTCTGCAGGTATGCAGTAAAATGGGGTCGCACAAATGGATGCAGTAAGGTTTTGAACAAGGTTTTGTATACACCCAATTACACTATCCAGACCTGGTCTCCAGTTATCTGATGCAGTTAGTGTTTAGTTGCTGATATAAGGTAAAACTACTCCAAAACTAAAGACTAAATAAAAGTTTCTCTCTACGCCAAAATGTATGAATGAGAATGAATACAACAGCAGAGGAGGAGAACCATTTATCTTCTATGAACTTTTGTCTGTACCTATGAATAGAACCCTCTCAATTTCCAAATAATAAGAGATGGTGTATGCATTAGTGGCAAGGAGACTGGTGTGAGGTAAAAACTACAAAGCAAATAGTGAGAACCTTTAGAATAAATGGTACTGTGAGTATTCTTATTGATCCCAAAGGGAAATGTGGAAAGTACCTTGTTGAATGTCTAGAGGAGGTCTAAGCACAGACAAGATAAAACCCCAAATGCTTAAGGGATTTTTTTATGCAGCACTTTGATGAAGTTTACATAGGATCCTAGGCAAGTCCTTCACCTGAACATAATACACATTATTACACAAGCCTCTTCCTATCACAATCTGTATATAAGAATTACATATATTATATTCTTATAAGCTTGCAACTTATATTTCCAAAAGAAATCTTCTGCTTTATTTTATTCTGAGACAAGCTGGTGGATTCATAAATGTCTTCCATTCATTATCATTCGTTAGTGCTTCACGAGGAAGGAAGCAATTAGGCAACCAGTGAAAGAGGGAGAGAGACCTTTCAGATAACATTACCTGGACAGCTGTACACACCTTTACTGCTGAGGTGTAAAGGCACTGCCATACACCCTGTCCCAGCTCCTCTTTTGTGCTGTGTGCTCCTCTGTTCAGTGTGGGGGAAGAAAGGAATAATTAAGGAACAAACTCAGTTCTCAGTTCTTTTGCAGCACGTGTGACATTCCCAGCTTTCAGCATTTCTTGCAAGAGATGTAGGCTTCTCTGGGCTTGTTTTGCCAAAATATAATATTAGGCACTTATGCACTGGGAAGCATTAATCTCATTTTTCCCATGTTACCTCTGCTCTTCCAAATGTTTTCTCTAACAGAGGTTACACCTGAAGAGTCATCTTAGTACAGAGTTCCCTTGCACAGGGGACTGGACTATTAGCTGTATGATATGTCCAGAAAAAAAACAGACTCTGGGCCATTATGCAGGTATTTCAGTGTTTCTTTCTTGGGTATTTTATGACTTGAATTAAAGGTCTAGGACAAAACAGAAAGTGGACACAACAAAATTAGTAAGGAAATATATGTAGGAACAGAATAAATTCACAGAAAATTATTCAATTATAACAGTTTGGGAACCAGGAACACAAAGAAGGCACACAAAGAAGGATTTGAAAGACAGGCTTTTCCTAAGGACTCAAGGGGACTCAAGGGGACAAGTTTGATGTTACCCTGGAGGTCCCTGATGTGCTGTACTGTGGTCTGGAGGAAAGGACTTGCACTGAAAGAAAAAGGAGGCTGGAAGAAGAGAGATTTACATTCTTTTATTTCTGTTCTCTCTCTTTGAGATTTCTCAGTAAAAGTTCAATTTTATGTTCTAAAAAAAACCTAACTTCTGAGTTTAAATTTTTTTTGGATAGTCCTGAGGTTTCATTTCAAGAAAATAACATAAACACACCTCACTGGCTAGTAAATAATCAGTAACAGCAACAGCAGCCACAGCAGTAACAGCAAAAATAAAAAAAAAATAAAAAAAAAATAAAAGACTCATATTCACTATATACCGCTAGCTTTTCAATTACTTTGAAAACAGAAAATACTGTTTTTGTTTGTTTGTTTGTTTGTTTCTGGGTTTTTGCTTTGTTTTGTTTTGTTTCTGAATATGAAAGAACCAGACTTATTTTATTTACATTACCTGCATATGTGGGCATATTCGAGAAGTAGAAACAAGAAAAAAGGAACTGTAATAATAACGGAAAGTAGAGAGTTAGTTTTTAGAGTTAATTCATTTTTATGTCTCAGAAAACCGCACAGAGAATCTTTAATTCCAGTTGATCTAATGAAGTGATAAATTAGGTCTTCAGTGCCTGTTCCTCTGGCAGTTCTTTGGGCAAATGGAAAACACCTATAAACCCCAATGTTTTACTCTGTAAGGGTAAAGGCTTTTGTTATATCTAGGAATAAACAATATGTACAACACTACAAAAGGGTTTTATTTATTTTTTTTTAATTTTCATTTTCTCTAAGCTAAAGCTACTTTTTGTTGTTGTTGTTGTTAGCTCAAAACACCTTTTGGGTACTTTGTGATACCTTATTCAACAAATAATGACCTATTCAACAAACTGACCTATGCTCAACACTAGCTACTGGCCAATAATACTCACATAATCATAAGAGTATTGGAAGAATTTTGTACTGCTTTGGCATCCCTACCAGTGTATGAAAGAAGTTTCCCTTATTTTTATAGAATTTTAATCTAATATTCTGTAAATAGCTCTAGGAAAATGACTTTATAGAGGAGAAATAATATAGTAAAATATATGAAAACAAGAAAGTACTTTAAACGATTTTAAATAATCATTTTTTTGGGAATGGTGCAGTGAATAAACTTTTTTTTTCTTTATTTTCTTAAATCTTATAGATTTTTGTGTTTTAAGTAGATGCACAAAGAACAGTTGGATAACTTCAAATGTCCAGTTTTAGGTAAACATCTCAAAGTCTGCTGGCTACCCAAAGCTTATCCTTGAATATTCTGATAAGCTCTTTGTGTTTTCTAAGCATCGTGCTCTTTTTATTTTATTTTATTTTATTTTATTTTATTTTATTTTATTTTATTTTATTTTATTTTATTTTATTTTATTTTATTTTATTTTATTTATTTTCTGATTAAGCCACAGTCACCTTTCCAGTAAGTCCTAATCATCCACCACTTTAAATTCTGAAAACTTAACCTATTGAAGTCAGTGGGAATCATTCTCTAGCATGTAAACAGAAACATTCTCGGAACAGAAACATCGCTTCTCGGCCTTTTGGCTAAGATCAAGTGTAGTATCTGTTCTTATCAGTTTAATATCTGATACGTCCTCGATGAGAGGACTTTATATTAAACGGGGAAACTCGACTGCATAATTTGTGGTAGTGGGGACTGCGTTCGCGCTCTCCCCTATAGTAAATTTTTTTTTCTTTCCATCATTTATTGGCAGTCCTGGCTATTGGGGGAGGTCCCAGTTGACTGGCGGCTAGCCAATGTGACGCCCATCTATAAGAAGGGCTGCAGGGCTGACCCGGGGAACTATAGGCCTGTTAGTTTGACCTCAGTGCCAGGAAAGCTCATGGAGCAGATTATCTTGAGCGTCATCACGCGACACTTGCAGGGCAAGCAGGTGATCAGGCGCAGTCAGCATGGGTTTATGAAAGGCAGGTCCTGCTTGACGAACCTGATCTCCTTCTATGACCAAGTGACGCGCTTGGTGGATGAGGGAAAGGCTGTGGATGTGGTTTACCTTGACCTCAGTAAGGCTTTTGACACAGTTCCCCACAACATTCTCCTCAAGAAACTGGCTGCTCGTGGCTTGGACTGGCGTACGCTTCGCTGGGTTAGAAACTGGCTGGATAGCCGGGCCCAGAGAGTTGTGGTGAATGGAGTCAAATCTGGTTGGAGGCCGGTCACTAGTGGTGTCCCCCAGGGCTCGGTACTGGGGCCGGCCCTCTTTAATATCTTTATTGATGATCTGGATGAGGGCGTCCAGTGCACCCTCAGTAAGTTTGCAGATGACACCAAGCTAAGTGCGTGTGTCGATCTGCTCGAGGGCAGGAAGGGTCTGCAGGAGGATCTGGATAGGCTGGAGCGATGGGCTGAGGTCAACTGCATGAAGTTCAACAAGGCCAAGTGCCGGGTCCTGCATCTGGGGCGCAACAACCCCAAGCAGAGCTACAGGCTGGGAGATGAGTGGCTGGAAAGCTGCCTGGCCGAGAAGGACCTGGGAGTATTGGTTGATAGTCGGCTGAATATGAGCCAGCAGTGTGCCCAGGTGGCCAAGAAGGCCAACAGCATCCTGGCCTGTATAAGAAGCAGTGTGGCCAGCAGGTCTAGGGAAGTGATTGTGCCCCTGTACTCGGCTCTGTTGAGGCCGCACCTCGAGTACTGTGTTCAGTTTTGGGCCCCTCGCTACAGGAAGGACATGGAGGTGCTCGAGCGAGTCCAGAGAAGGGCGACCAAGCTGGTGAGGGGTCTGGAGAACAAGTCTTATGAGGAGTGGCTGAGGGAGCTGGGCTTGTTCAGCCTGGGGAAGAGGAGGCTCAGGGGCGACCTTATCGCTCTCTACAGTTACCTTAAAGGAGGCTGTAGAGAGGTGGGGGTTGGTCTGTTCTCCCACGTGCCTGGTGACAGGACGAGGGGGAATGGGCGAAAGTTGCGACAGGGGAGTTTTAGGTTGGATGTTAGGAAGTACTTCTTTACCGAAAGGGTTATTAAGCATTGGAACGGGCTGCCCAGGGAGGTGGTGGAGTCACCATCCCTGGAGGTCTTTAAAAGACGTTTAGATGTAGCCCTTAGCGATATGGTTTAGTGGAGTACTTAGTGTTAGGTCGAAGGTTGGACTCGATGATCTTGAGGTCTCTTCCAACCTAGAAATCTGTGATACTCTGTGATTCTCTAGCATCTAAACAGTAAAGACAAACACCTAGCTCGGACTATAGTCATTTTCCTTTTAAAGTGACACAAACTTTTACATTTCTCTTTTTTGTTTTCATACCTAAGCTTATGAAAAGTCCCTTCATAGGATGACTTTTGAGTAGGACATTGTTATCTAAATTATTGTTGTTTCCTTATCAGATATTCTTATTATTTTCTTATGAAACTTCTGACACCAAGCACTGTGACCTTCTCTAGACCCTGATGCCTTTACATGTCTTGAAACAATGAGGATGACACAGTTTTGACTCCAGCTCCTTATATTCAGGATGTAAATTCAAATGCAAGAACTGTAACACAAAGTCGTATTGCTGCCATAGCCTTAACAGACTTTTAACAGGCAGTAAGAGCACACGATTAAATATTTGAAGTGGAGGATTTTCCTGCAAACTCAGTTAATCCATCCTTTATAGGAGGAAAATTAAAGCTATGTTTCCAGTGAGTTCAGGCAAGGTTTCTGGAAATATGTTCTTATAAACAAAATTACAAGGATTCTTCCCACCTGCTTCTGCTTTTACTCCTGATTAAGACTTAAGGTCAATTATTCGAAAATCTGAGGAAACGTCTGAGTCAGAGGTTGATTGGATTCCAGAAAGAGAAGAAATCCAAATGGGAAAAGAGAACAGATGAGACAAACCTGGTAGTGTTGATAAATAGATTGGTTTTTCTAAATGTAGTCTGTCGTATTAGGTCAGGGAAATTTTGACGCAATAGGAACAGAAACCATTGGTCATAATATAACCTGACATTTATTTTAAATTGATGGAAAGTTTCACAATAAACACATTTTGTCCACATTTTATCCACAATGAAAGAATGCTAAATTCAGTTTGTCTTCCTGTTGAGAAAAGGGTCCTTCTTTCTGCTTTGCTATATTTTTTTAAAGAGCTGTTCCATTTAAACTTTTGATACCTTTATTGTTAAAATTCTGGATGAAGTGATTTGATCATCTATCATTGTAAAATGGGATACTGCAGGAAAAAAAATGGGTTTCAAGGCAAGGAACTTATTGGAGTACATCTTAATGAACGTGTGGAATAAAAATGTAAGAATGTTCCTCTTTAGCATGAATAGTAGACATTGGGTTTGAAGTGTTGCAGTCATCTCATATTCTTGTTCACACTTAAATGACACTCATAGATTTAGGCGGAAGATGCAGACATATATTTGACAGAACTTGTTCAGTAAGCATTATTGACATTACTAGACTTGCTATGTCTATATCTGTAAACAAAGTGGGACGAGGACCTTGGATAAACCTTGTCAAAAGCTGTTCATTCATGCTGCTTGCTTGACAGTCTCTTAGGTCTGGTATTGACCTGATCTCACCAGCATCTCCCCAACAATGCAAATCTGTGGGATAGCACGGACCAAAAATCTGTTCTCTGTCAACTGTCTGCATGGATCTACAGTGTCAGGATGGGGGGAGGGTGGAAGGGGAGAGGGACAGGCTGAAAAGAGTTCAGCTGCATACCCTCAGCAGTACAAATCATTAGAACGTATTTTACAGCTGTTGTGCCAGCAGGGCCATAGAGCAGGCCATGACCCATTTTAACAGATGCAGCCTTTAAAGGCATTGTGGCCTTGGAGGGTCCTTTGTAGTACCTGGAACTAGGCATTGAGATGCAAAATATATGGAGAAGGAAAGTAAACCAGTAGGGTTGGGGGGGGACGTATATTAGTGATGCGGAAGACTGGCACCGGCACTGTAGTTCATTAGTGGTCTTGTACTCTCTTGTGGAGGCTAGCACAAGAGTGGGGAGAATATATAAAATATCTGAAAAAAAAAGGAAAAAAAAAAGCTGGAAATAGCAAAGAGACATTTTAAACAGCATCAACAGGCCTTTCTGTTCAACTGCAGAAGAGCATGAGAGCTTGATGAGGAACAAAGAATATATATCTTCCGTATTCTTCCCCCAGACCCAGTTCATAGTTGGCAGAATTCAGTAAAGCCATTAGGTCTGTTCTCAGTTGTACTGGCTGAAATTTTGAGGCCATATTTAGGTCATTTAATGTAGGTGCCCAGCTGAGGGAGTAGGACTGTTCTTCTCCATTGCGTTTACAGGAAAACAAGAGAAGGTACCTTGTCTGAACTGCTTCTTTATACTTGTATTTACAGCAGCAGTAGTGCCCGAGTTAGACACTTGTTTAGGTGGGATCATTTTTTTAGGTGCCTTCTTTTAGGTATTTGGTCTCTCTTCAAGATCAACGGCGAGACCAGACAGACATTTATGTTATTCTAGGACAGCTATCTCTAGGACAGGTGGGATGACTGTACGTGTCTCTGTTTGCTTTGGGTACAGTAGGAACCTAGATCAATCAGCCAGACTAAATGTCTGGTTTTCATACAGTTACATTTGAATGACATACTCACCTTGTTCTTAATGAAAATGTGAGGTCTCATGAAAATGTAAGGCACCTCAAAAAATATCAAATAGGCAGAATGCTTTTGTCTGCTATCAGACCTGACTGTCTCCTGGAGTTAATGGCAAAGATACCATCAACTTCAGTGGGAAAAAGTCAGCCACAGACAGCGGTCTGGTTTTGCCCTAAGCCCTATGCTTAGGCAAAATGAAATCTCAGCTACATCTTTTAACAGCAGTGGATTTAACAGGATCTGGTGTGTTGCAAAAGCTAACCAGAAGCAGGGATCTAATACTGTTGTAGGAACTATAGTATCCCTAGTGCTTTTCATATGATAGATAATTTCTGGATTTGGGGCAGTAAACTTGAAATGGACTAGCAGTATTTTTGATTTTTGTCAGATTATTTGTGGTAGTTCATGTAAATACCACATGGGTAGGTGTCTAGTCAATGGTCCAGGATCTGATTTCTTTTAGAGTTAGAGTCAGACTTTTCTAAAACTATGTTCCTTTTTTTTTTTCTTTTTCTTTTTATTTCTTTTTTTCTGATGTACACTTAACAACAGAGGTGCTAAACTCTGGAGTGATCCTGCTGGCTTAGTCCTGAGCACTGCTTGATGGGGAGAAGAGAAATGTTGCTGACATGCTCTGTAGTGTAACACAAAAAGAGCACACCAAATCCAGAACAGATAATGGGAGCACAGAAAATATTAAATGAGGCAGAGTAATATTCCAGAAATTGGAAATCCCATCAGATGAAGTCAGTGAAATGGAACGTATGTCATGAGACATAAAATGTCTGCTGAAAATAAATAGGGTTTAAGAAAGTTATTAAAGACACTGAACCAAAATATTTCTGTCTCAGAATCAGGAAGTCTGAGAGAATTGTCGGGTGTATTGAAGCCTCAGGAAACTTAATAAGCTTTTAAGAGGGGGAACAAGTTTTATGGGTATGGTAGGTGGCTTTTTAACATCTGTTTTTGCCAGTGATAATTCAGCTGAAATGATGCCTGAGATGTACATTTTTAAGGATTAAGCGTGAGATCAGTGAGGTTTAAAAGAAAAAGGATGGAATAAATTAACAAACTCAAGAGAAAATAAGTGTTATACACCTAGAAATTTTGGCAAGACTGAATAATGCATTTTCTGAGCTGTAGACAATAACATTACAAGCTGAATAATAACAGCTGCTACACTATGAAATGAGATTGTAGCAAATAAATATATTTTTTTTAAGACCTAAAGGATTTTTTAAGAGACCAAACATGTTTCTTAATTAAGTAAAGAAACAAAAAGCAAGAGGTTGAAAAAAATATTTTAAATGTTTCTGCAATACAGCCATATATTTTTTAAATTATCATTTGCACTTCTTAACCACCAATGTATAAACAGCCTGTCCTTTATTGAATTTGTAACTGTTCTTTTTTTTTCATTATTATTATTTTTTTTTCCTTTCTCATTCTTTGCAATATGTCTGTAGTAACAACAGTGCAGGAGAAAACTGAAAATCTAAATGGGCAAAGCATTTCATTAAAGAGATTATATCTGTGTCTGGGCACATCTCAGAAATCTGGATTAAGCTTCAGCAAATGAGAGTAGAAACAAGCTTTAATTTAGTTCCAAGAGTAATAAAAATGTTCTGGATGGAAATGTGTATCATTTACCAGCACAGCCGCCTTATTACTCACATCGTCTGTATATTGCATTACTCCCCAGGGAATGCATTCCTTCACATTTTTCTCCATCAAAGCCAGATTGTTACTATGCCACGTAAGCTGAGGCAGTACTTGAACTGAAAGAGCTGATGGTTCATGGTTATATAAACCCTGCTCACAAATTCAGAAGCAATGGGGTTACTGATCTTCTCAGTTCTGTCTGTTAGCAACAGGAATTTCAATGGCAAACTTCTGACTTGCAGCATGTTTTGTGACGGTGACTAGCTGTGGTGTCCTCAGCCATGAAGCTGATCTCTGCATCTTTTTGCGTTGACACCTCCTAGCCCAGGCACAGAGCACTCAAGCTTTGTTTGCAAGCCAGTGTGCAGAGAATCTCAGATGCATTGCAAACAGGCAGGTGGGGGGAGTCTCCGCAAAGCTGCAGCATGCACTTAAAAGCACATTGCAGGGGATCCTCTGGCAAATGCTCTACTGTTGCCTTCTGTGGGACTACTGGAGCATATTCCCTGGCTCATTCTTCTCCTTATCTCTCTCTTTTCTTCTTTTCCCTTTAGATGGTTCTTGCCCATGTTACAACCTCTCTATTTAACAACGCTTAGCCCAGCTCACTACACTTAGACCCCGTCTTTTCTTCTTCACCAGCCATGCTGGGACAATCTTCACTGTTTTCTCTCATTAATGAAATAAGACAGTCAGAATCTTGGCAAAAGATGAGCAAAGCCCCAAAACTGATTAAAGGGGACCCCATGCCCACAGCTGCTTTTTTTCTTGAATCTTGCTGTGGACTCTGTAAAGCAGTTGGCAAGGATTCCTGACAAACAGGATGAAGAGGGAAAATAGGTATGAAAACACATTTTAGTAAAGAAATGTTGAAAGCTTGGAAAAACTTTATAAATAATAATAAAAAGAAAACAAATTTGTTTTTCTTTTTTCCTGTCTTTCCACTTTAAAACCTTTTGATGAAAGGCAGTGAATGTCATGGTCTGACACATATCCAAGAGCAGAGTTACTCCATGATTCTGTAACATTCTTCCATTTTTGCACGGCATTGGATCATCCTGGACCTTAGGAGCTTCCTAGGAGACTCAAATGAGAATTTATGGGGCCAAAATCATTAGCTCAAAATATATGTTTTTAAAGCTAAAAGTAAACAGCACCTTTTTCCCAGCTGCTTCACTGGTTCTGGTACCTGGCAACTGGTCTTGGTCCAGAAAATCTGAACTCAGTTCATCTCAGCAGAGAATGGACAACAGATATTCCTATTTTAGACTGAAAGAAAAAAAAATCACAGCAAAAAACTGCTTTGAGAATGGTTTGACAGTAGTCAATAAGCAACAACCAACACAAAGCATCTGGACAAAAAATGAGCTGCGTAATACAGTGACAATGAAGTGTTATTTGCCTTTGTTTTCCTTTATTGTTTATTAGAGCTAGTAATCTTCTTAGTTTCTCCCAATATTTTACTTTACCTTTTGATCTTAAAAACCAAGTATTTCCTTATGAATCACGAACTCTTCAACTGCACAGAATAGTTTTGTTTTCTGGAGAAGCTTTTCAGACTGGAGAAAAAAATGGCACAAGTGTCCTGGAAATTCTCATCAGATATCATATGTGCCTCTACTAAACCAATTACCACATACTTTATAATAAGTATTTTATGGCACTGGGTAAGCAACAGCAAATTACAATGTATGCTGTTCCACAATTGTCTTTCACAGAATCACAGAATCACAGAATCGTCTAGGTTGGAAGAGACCTCAAGATCATCGAGTCCAACCTCTGACCTAACACTAACAAGTCCTCCACTAAACCATATCACTAAGGGCTACATCTAAACGTCTTTTAAAGACCTCCAGGGATGGTGACTCAACCACCTCCCTGGGCAGCCCATTCCAATGCCTAACAACCCTTTCAGTAAAGAAGTTCTTCCTAACATCCAACCTAAACCTCCCCTGGCGCAACTTTAGCCCATTCCCCCTCGTCCTGTCACCAGGCACGTGGGAGAATAAACCAACCCCCACCTCTCTACAGCCTCCTTGAAGGTACCTATAGAGAGCGATGAGGTCTCCCCTGAGCCTCCTCTTCTCCAGGCTAAACAACCCCAGCTCCCTCAGCCACTCCTCATAAGACTTGTTCTCCAGACCCCTCACCAGCTTGGTCGCCCTTCTCTGGACTCTCTCGAGCACCTCCATGTCCTTCTTGTAGCGAGGGGCCCAAAACTGAACACAGTACTCGAGGTGCGGCCTCACCAGAGCCGAGTACAGGGGGACAATCACCTCCTTAGACCTGCTGGCCACACTGCTTCTTATACAGGCCAGGATGCTGTTGGCCTTCTTGGCCACCTGGGCACACTGCTGGCTTATATTCAGCCGACTATCAACCAATACTCCCAGGTCCTTCTCGGCCAGGCAGCTTTCCAGCCACTCATCTCCCAGCCTGTAGCCCTGCTTGGGGTTGTTACGCCCCAGATGCAGGACCCGGCACTTGGCCTTGTTGAACTTCATGCAGTTGACCTCAGCCCATCGGTCCAGCCTATCCAGATCCTCCTGCAGAGCCTTCCTTCCCTCGAGCAGATCGACACACGCACCTAACTTGGTGTCGTCTGCAAACTTACTGAGGGTGCACTCAATCCCCTCATCCAGATCATCGATAAAGATATTAAAAAGGACCGGCCCCAGCACTGAGCCCTGGGGGACTCCACTAGTAACCGGCCTCCAACTGGATTTGGCTCCATTCACCACAACTCTCTGGGCCCGGCCATCCAGCCAGTTTTTAACCCAACGAAGCATACGCCAGTCCAAGCCACGAGCAGCCAGTTTCTCGAGAAGAATGCTCTGGGAAACGGTGTCAAAAGCCTTACTGAAGTCAAGGCAGACCACATCCACAGCCTTCCCCTCATCCACCAAGCGCGTCACTTTGTCATAGAAGGAGATCAGGTTCGTCAAGCAGGACCTGCCTTTCATAAACCCATGCTGACTGGGCCTGATCGCCTGGTTGCCCTGCAAGTACCGCGTGATGACACTCAAGATAATCTGCTCCATGAGCTTTCCTGGCACTGAGGTCAAACTAACAGGCCTATAGTTCCCCGGGTCTACCCTCCGGCCCTTCTTGTAAATGGGCGTCACGTTTGCTAGCCGCCAGTCGACTGGGACCTCCCCCAATAGCCAGGACTGCCGATAAATAATGGAAAGCGGCTTGGCCAGCTCCTCCACCAGTTCGCTCAGTACCCTTGGGTGGATCCCATCCGGCCCCATCGACTTGCGTACATCCAAGTGTCGTAGCAGGTCGCCAACCATTTCCTCATGGATAGCGAGGGCCACATCCTGCTCCCCATCCCCTTCCACCAGTTCAGGGTACCAGGTATCCGGAGAACAACCGGTCTTGCCGTTAAAGACTGAGGCAAAGAAAGCATTGAGTACCTCAGCCTTTTCCTCATCTTTTGTAACTAAGTTTCCCCCCGCATCCAGTAAAGGATGGAGATTCTCCTTAGTCCTCCTTTTGGTGTTGATGTATTTGTAAAAACGTTTTTTGTTATCTTTAACGGCAGTAGCCAGATTGAGCTCCAGATGAGCTTTGGCCTTTGTAATTTTGTCCCTGCACAGCCTCGCAACATCCTTATAGTCCTCCTGAGTAGCCCGCCCTCTTTTCCAAAGATTATAAACCCTCCTTTTTCTCCTAAGCTCGAGCCACAACTCTCTGTTCAGCCAGGCCGGTCTAGTTCCGCATCGGCTCGTCTTTGGGCACGTGGGGACAGACTGCTCCTGAGCCGTTAAGATTTCCTTCTTGAGGAGTGCCCAGCCTTCCTGGACTCCTTTGCCCTTCAGAACCTCCTCCCAAGGGACTCTGCCAACCAGTGTCCTGAACAGCTCAAAGTCAGCCCTCCGGAAGCCCAAGACAGCGGTTTTACTGGTCCCCTTCCTGACTTCGCCAAGAATAGAGAACTGAACCATTTCGTGGTCACTCTGCCCAAGACAGCTCCCAACCACCACATCTCCCACCAGTCTGTCACTGTTTGTGAACAGAAGGTCGAGCAGGGCACCTCCCCTGGTAGGCTCTCTAACTAGCTGCATCAGGAAGCTATCTTCCACGCTCTCCAGAAACCTCCTAGACTGCTTTCTCTGGGCTGTGTTGTGCTTCCAGGATATGTCTGGGAAGTTGAAGTCCCCCATGAGAACAAGCGCTGACGATTTCGCGGCTTCTGCCAGCTGCCTGTAGAACTCCTCATCCGTCTCCTCATCCTGTTTCGGTGGTCTATAACAGACCCCCACCAGGATGCTTGCCTTGTTGGCCTTCCCTCTGATCCTAACCCACAGGGACTCAACCTTATCATTCCCAGCCTCAAGTTCCTCAACATCTAAACACTCTCTAATATAGAGAGCCACACCACCACCCCTTCTGTTCTGCCTGTCCCTTCTGAAGAGCCTATAGCCAGACATTGCAGCACTCCAGTCATGAGAGTGGTCCCACCACGTTTCCGTGATGGCAACCAAGTCCATGGCAACTTTCATCCACCAAGTGCAGCCTTCTCACACTTAATGTGCAGTTCGTAACACCAAGACAGTAAGAAAGAGTTATTTATTTATTTACTTAAATGCTGGGATCTGATCTTCTCCTAAGGAAGTCAAACAAACATTATATGAGCAGATTCAGTATAGACCAATGACAGTAATGCTGTGGTATATCCATAGCAAATGCAGGTACAGAATCATATTGCAGAGGTGTTTCCACATACTCCTAAGCAGAAACTACCTAGTATCTCAGACAAACTGATAGAACTGGCGTGGAAAAGGTGGTATTGCACTATCAGACACCTCTGATCTGGCTGTATATAGACAGGTACATATGTATAGCTGTTCCTTCTTAGAATTGACTTCCCATCCACTGTCAGATTAGGTACAGATAGGATTAAACACAAAAAGAAGTTATGACAGAAGAAGTGGCAGGGTGAAAAGATGTTTGACTGAATAAGAAAAGTAACCCAGAGGACTGTATAGCATCTGCCTCAAGCTTTCTTGTCCATAGATTTCATAAACATTGTGAAATGCTTAGTGGTCTGTTAAGAACAAAATGTTCATAAAGACAAAAGACCTTTGTTAAAATCCACTTTAAAAACAAACAAAAAAAAATAAAACAAAACAAAACGCCACCATAGAATTACTTTATTTATTTATTTAGTGGTAAAAGCCATATCAGATTGCAATAAGAAGAAAATATGTTGAAGTGTAAGATTCATACTTATCTTCTGGTTTCAGAGCTTTAAGACTGAACTTGAGTCATGAATTAAGTCTTCTTTTCTTGTGACAATATCAAAAAATGCCTTAAGAAAAAATGTTGCAACTCTTAGATAATACCCCAAAGAACTTAGATATTATAATTGTGACTGACACTTCCCAGACACCATCAAGTATTGTACATTTATATTAAGATCAAGAAAGATGGCAATACTTGAATATTATGATGTTCATTTCAAGTCCTACTTTTAGGGATCCCACAAAGAAATATGATAAGGAATGGATGAGGTGAGCTGTTGCCAGGGAAGTGGTGGCTTCCCTGTCCCTTGCGGTATTCAAGGAAAGGTTAGACGTGGTGCTTAGGGACATGGTTTAGTGGGTGACATTGGTGGTAGGGTGATGGTTGGACCAGATGATCTTGAAGGTCTTTTCCAGCCTTAATGATTCTATGATTCTTCTATGAAAACTCCTAATAACGTAGTGTAATCTGGAAAGTGGCATTAGATTGCCTTTCCCTAAAAGAGCTGTCAGAAAATCTATTTGACAAATAAATATTTATTATTTTTTCCCTTTGGTCAGAAAATATGTTTCCTGACACTGGTTCTTTCCACAGGAATGTATGATTCAAGAAAAATTTGTTACAAAAGCCTTTTTGTTTTGTTTTGTTTTGTTTTGTTTTTTGTTGTTGTTGTTGTTGCTGTTGAGAGAAGCCGAGAAACACACTTACCCGATTTCCTAGTGGTCAGGGCACTCATTGCAATGGAAGCTTCATGCTAGTACCAGACTAAACTGATACTTCATATTGAGTTTATCAAATGAGAAGTGACTGCCTCAGCTCTCCAGAAAGTGACTATTTGGGTACATAGTGTTTTTTCCTATTGTTCCTTGGCATAAGGAGAAAATCTATGAAGTCTCAAGATCATTATGAAATGTCAAGAAACTCAGTTCCTTTCATTTCCATTTCTGAGCTTGCAAATTGCAAAATTAAAAAAAGTAAGTTGATCACTGAACTGGCAGCATTTTCAATCTGCCATTTTCATGGAAACAGGAAAAGTCAACAGCCAGTATTTTGCCATTAAGGGCATAATATATATATATATATAAAGTTTAAGATGGTTTGGGATATTTTTATAATTTCTGAAGACAAAACAGAGCATCATCTGGCAAGCCCAATACCTCAACAGGTCTCTGGATTCTGAGAGAGTATTTGGTAGATGAATCTTTATTATGAAGACTTTCATAAAACACAGGTTTGAAATGGTGCTTAACTACAGCATACTTATATTTTGAAAAACTGACCCAGGGACAAGTGTGCCACAGACAAGAAGCAGCCTCGCAGTACCCTTAAGCAAAAATACTCATTCAGATATTGTTGTTGCTTTTGTATAATTGCTGCCTTTCTTTTGTAAATCAGTGAAATCATGGTTCTTGTCACTGAGCTTGTACAGCAAGTGGGAGAAACTGTGTGTGTATGAGAAGTGCTGCAGGGTATTGATATTGAAATAGTAAATATTCCTCATAGCTTAATGCTGTAGTGCCAGTTTGGATGGCAAGATTGTGCAAAGGACAGATTTTAAAGGGTTTCCAGTACTTTAGGTTGAAATTTGTTGGTCCTATGTATCTAATATCAGCTAATCCTCTGCGTTCCTTCCATGGTCTGTGGAAAGAAACTCCATAGCCACATGGCACTGGATTCATTTAAATATAGTATCCCATATGATTAATGGTATGAATCACTTCCTATAACTGCCTGTCCCTCTACACTCACTAGAGATGTTACACACATAACTGATTACAATAGGTGATTAGTTTATGAATAACAAAAGTTAGAAGAAGTGAAAGTCCTCTCCATTTTGCACTGTAAATAACCATTTAGTACTTATTGTGTAACTCACAATTGTGGTATCTAAGTCTCTGTGATAAGCAATAATATACAAAGCAAAATCCCCATTCACAGTTTCTAACCTGGTTCTGAGAAGGTCACAGATAGAAAATCCATTCTCTTGGTTCATCATGACTCTTCAGTTTTGCATCCAATCATTTATAGACAAAGGAATCTGCCATTTCAACTTTCTAACAGGGCTTTGACATATGGAGAGAAATTCTGTAAATGTGTGGAAGTGTAGACTACCGGAAATGTTGTGGAAATATTAAGATCCTTGTGGCTATAAATTCTGAGTGATGCCAGCTGGGAACTGTAATTTAAGAATCAACCTACAATAAAAGTTTAACTTAAACCAAACAGCACACACACACACACATATATATACATATGTATAATTTTATGTGTTCTTTGCAGTATGAATTTTGCATTCATTGATTGTACCACACTGTTGTTCTCAAACAAGTAAAATACCAAGATTACCTGCAGGGTCAATAAATCTTAAGTAGTGCAATGTTACCGTCTTTAATTTCTAGTAACCCAGACCTGGAACATCCACTTGCAACATGTAAACATTATTCAATCTTAAGCATCTTCAGTCGTATTCAGAAGTGAAAGAAAATGGGCTTACTCTTTTTTAAACAACAACAACAACAAACAAGCAAAAACAACAAAGAAACAAAAAAAATGCTGCAATACATGGACCAAGAAGCAAAGAGGATATCTCTTTTGTGAGAACTAATTCCCCTTATTTATACTTCCGGCAATCTCAGTCTGCAAAATGATTGTCTATTCTTTCCTTGAAAATTTTTAGTACAAATATCCACTGCAGTCTTTTGAATACCACTCAGCACCGAAAGGCCAGAGTCTAAAATACAGACCTATTCCTGTGAATACAAGATGCAAAATCTCATTGAAGGCAATGGACTTTTCTACTGGGACAGTTCCTGATTTCCTGATCATGTTCCATGGTCTATGATGGAGCTCAGATTCTTTTCTCACTCCTTGTGATAAAATGTCTCCTCTTGACTCATACAGAAAAATCTCATTACTTGTAATTTGTCTCTGGCTCAAATGAGATAAACTGACTGTTAACAAGAAGCTCCTTATTCTTTGAAAGAACTTTACTGAGTATTTCTGGTTATCTTTTTCTATTAAGATGCAACCATTATTAAAATTCTAAAGGATATAAAAGCAAGGAGAAAAAGGAGGCTGGGTGGCACCTCCTTGGTTTTCTACATATTTTCCTACTTTCAATTTTCCTATCTGTTGTAATTCCCTTCCCTTCCCTTCCCTTCCCTTCCCTTCCCTTCCCTTCCCTTCCCTTCCCTTCCCTTCCCTTCCCTTCCCTTCCCTTCCCTTCCCTTCCCTTCCCTTCCCTTCCCTTCCCTTCCCTTCCCTTCCCTTCCCTTCCCTTCCCCCTTCCCTTCCCTTCCCTTCCCTTCCCTTCCCTTCCCTTCCCTTCCCTTCCCTTCCCTTCCCCCTTCCCTTCCCTTCCCTTCCCTTCCCTTCCCTTCCCTTCCCTTCCCTTCCCTTCCCTTCCCTTCCCTTCCCTTCCCTTCCCTTCCCTTCCCTTCCCTTCCCTTCCCTTCCCTTCCCTTCCCTTCCCTTCCCTTCCCTTCCCTTCCCTTCCCTTCCCCCCTCTTTTTGCTTTGACAAGTATTTGCAGGATAAGTGAACTTTTGCCTGACAGTTTTAGGGGCTTTTTGTTTGAAAACTTTAGTGACAAATGAGAGTTAAAAAATCAGAGCGGAGCCCTACAGGCTGTACACAGTACTCACACAGCAAGCAATAGTGCTTTTGTGAGAGGAAATGCACCTTTTATCTTAAAGGTCATAGGAGGTGCTGTGTCAAATAAATCACCAACTTTTGTGGATGTTTGGTTACTACATGCATTCTCCTTGAGATGCAAAACTCCAGACAGAGATCCTGCTTCTCTACAAACGCTGTGTACTGGTATCTTGCTGCGTGCATGAGGGATTCACAGTGCTGGGGCCCAACTGCAAGTTAAAGTTGGATGGTTTAAAATCAATTCCTCCTTGACATGCCTTTCAAGTCTGAACAGATTGGAAACCCTCAGGGTTCTGAATTTGACCTTCTCTGGAAGAAGTTTATGAGATTAACTCTCAAAGCACAGCTGGTCTCTGTCTCCTGTTATGCTACATGTTAATGATGCCATCAAACTCTATTTGGAAAAACAGAACATTCTGCAAGCCTGAACTCAAATCTGACTGAGTAAAACTTCCTCCAAATTTTTGTGTTTCCCTTCTCTTTATTCATCGTCCTTCATGGAAACTAACACCAGAAAGAACCCCATGTGTTATTATAAACATATATTATTTTGCATGTGGGGGAAAATTTATACTCATTACAGGAATTCTGGGGAGACTTCAGATAGTTTTTCTTATGTACAGTGAGTCTCTCAAAGTCATGGTAAAGGAAAGAAGCACATTTTCCCAAAAAATTTGTACAGAGAAATTTTCTTCAAAGAGAGCCAATTCATAACACTGACAGTAGTTGCTGAATAATTGTTAGGAAACAGGATTCAGCAACTAATCTAAAGGTATGAGAAGTAGAAGCTCCCTTTGAGCTTACAGCCTGTTATTAACCGCCAAGATCAATCCATGGGATTTTCTTTTAAACTGGATTTATTCAAATGTCCACTATATAAACAGCACAGGAAGAATGAAGACTCAAACTTTATTACTTATATCACAGTTACTGTTTTGCTTTTATAGAGGGAATATGTCTGTCAGACCCAGAATAAGAACTAGATTTGATTTCATTTGAGTACTATAATTGGCCAAAGTCTGGACCAGAATGGGGTGAATCTGAACCCACTCTTTGTCTAGATTTCTGCCTTTCAGGCATGACCCAAGAAAAAAGGATCTTCCTTCCTGGATGCTCTCCAATATCCTCTATCATCTTGTTATCTGACTTGGGATGAAGCCTCCCCCCAGTTGTTCTCCTATAATGGCAGTAGCTGATTAGAGCAAGAAAGTAGACATACTAAAATTACCTGTCATATATTCCACTGTTACACCTAAGAAACTAAGTTGTTCTGCCTCATTAGCCTACTACCTACTTCATTTATATCTGAACATGAGATTACCTGATACCAAGGATCATCCCTGAAAAGACCTAGGATATGAGAGTTCTCTGGTCAGCAGTTTTTATCCTGTAGATATCAGACTTTATTGAGGGGTGGCATCTTGTCCGCCACCATAGGGAAAAAAAAAAAAAAAAGTCAAAAGTCAGCATGGGAGTAAATAAGGAGTAAAGTTTGGACACAAGCTTGCAAAAGATCATGAATTTGTAGAACAACTAGGACTTTTTAAAATATTTCACAGTAGAGAAAAAGAGTCCCAGTCTGGATTTTGAATCCAGGTAGGTCTTAATACTGGACAAAGACCTGCCTAGTAATACTTTAAAAACTGTTTTTCCCTTCGTTTAATGTAAAATATAATGACTTAATGGTTCTGGTGGAAGCATCATACATCTGGTGTTGCTCTGTTTCTTGCACAATCTGTCTAAGTCTCACAAAGACTAAAAGGTCCAGATACACTTTATTGGAATTTCTGAAACTAAAATAGGATAAGTTCTGATGTGAAGTTGAAACTATACTGGAGAACATGACAATACTACTAACTTATAAATTCAATGAAGTAGAGCATTTGCTTCAACAATAACCCAATCAAACCTCAAGTGCAAGTTTGTATTGCTCAAACTCCTGGAAAATTGAGGGCCTCCTATTTAAATTTACTAGCCAGTTTTAGCCACCCTTTGCAAAGATTTTGCTGAACTGAAAAAAGGTAAGTTCCTAGTAGTTCTGCATGAGCTGTTTTTTCATTAAATGATCACCTTAGCTTTGTCTGACTGTACCATTTTTTATTTTTTTTTTCCAGTGAAAAGGGAAATATGAATGACACAGTGATAATCTCTGCAATTACAGGAATAACATTTCACTTTCTTGGTAAAAATAGAAATAAAAGATGAATCTTTGGGAACAGAGAAGAAAAAAACCCTGGATACTTCTAGAGAAACCCACATAGCCATTGAAAGTCATGGGCCAGAAACCTTCTGATAAATGTTCTTTATAATGTTCTTATAATTTGGGACATGTGACAGAGTAAATGAATGACTGCACTGGAGAAAGAGGACAATCAGCAAGGATGTGAAATTATACTTGGCACAATTTCATTTGCCTCAAAGCTCACTAGAAAATCAGTCTTTCATTTCAGCATAAGCCCAAACCCAGGACCTTTTTAGTGTGTTTTTTTTTTCTTTTTAAAAATCTTTAGGTTTTGTGGCTCATTGCTAGAAATGTGGGTAAAAAGGAACTTTGAAACATGGTACACAGCTACATTTCAAAAACCTACATCAAGCTCTGAATTGTTCGGTTTCCTGGGGCAGGGGAGAGGAAAAGAGAAGAATAATTAAGGTGAATATTTTGTTCCTTGTATTTATTCTCTGCAGTAATAAAAAAATCTGGATCAAAGAAGTTCTTTGTTAACAACCTCCATGCTGAGCCTCAACTAAAGACAGATTCAAATGTTGTCCTTTTGATCTTTTTCCATTTTGTTCTTGAAACCACTCCCTTGGTGCTCTGCATACCTTCCATCATATGAGTTTAGATAGTAATAGACTTTCTCCACTTTCAAACCAGTGCTGGTCAATCCCTTTAGGGGCAAAAATTAGTATCAACATCTTTGAAGGGAGGGTTTGAATGTTGACTAACCTTCTCCATTCTTGCCTTTGTAAAACCATCCCTCTGGAGAAACAACAAACAACAGCTTTTAACTATATGATACAAACTACTGAAGCTAGGTCAGTGGCCTGCCCAAGCATCTGTTTTCAACGTCTTTGTGGAATATCTGTAGCCTTTCTTTATCCTCATCTACAGTTTTGTGAGTTGGCTACTCAAAGAGAATTAAATAACATCAGTGATCAGGGTCTTTGTCTATTCTCTGAACTTTATTTAAGGTAAGTATAACTGTTTGTGGAACATTATATATATATATATATAAAACAAAAACAAACCAAAATCAGTGTTATGTGAGCAATTTTATTGAGAAAAGTCTTTCATGTTTACTGCAGTTATAGTTAGAGCTTCAGCAGACATTTTTGTATATCCAAATGCAATCAAGGAAAAAGTAGAACCAATGAGAAGTTACTGGGGGAAATATACAAGCAAGGGGTTTGTTTCCTATGCAGGATATCTAAAAAATTTACCACAACAATGTGGCAGCTTGATGTTACTGACAAAACCTCAGAGTGTAGTCTTGCAAAAGACATGCAGTAAATACCTTCCCCCTTTTTGCTATTTCCCAGTAAAAAGGACTTCATCGCTACAGAAAAAGAATTAATGATAAAAGATGTTTATTGAGTAGGTGGTAGAGCAGCGAGGCATCATAACATAAACCTGTCTTCAAACAATATAGCTTCTGACAGAATATTTGAGACCAGTCATCTCATTTGAGAGCCAGGCTCTCTCAAACAGGTAACTTTCTGAAAGAAACCGAGGTGCCACAACTGTGAAATCAGGCTATCAGAGTCTGCTTTGCAGCAAGGTTTTCATCTCATCCATTAATGAAATCACATCGACCGTGTTCAATGGCTAGATACATTGTCCTTGATGTGAGTGACTGAGTGAATTACAACATATGTAAGAATGAGGCCCCGGAATGCATATATATACATATGTACATACATACATGTATGCATATATATATTTGTTTTAAACACTTCCATGAGGAGGTGCACTTACCAGATATATATGTGCCCCCCAGTAAACATATGGAACCACTGCTTTCAGATATCACTGGCAATATTTGTCAAACCACAACTGGTAATCAAGCCACAGCCAACTGAAGATCTGCTTTTAATTAACCTCAGTGCAAGACAAGAATGGAAGAGCATTTATCTTTTCCTGTTGTATGAAGATGCACTGATTCAGCAATAATTGAACCCTAAACACTTCATAAACTTCTTTGGGGAGGAACTGCAAGAAACGCCAGCAAAGTCATCTGTGAGTCATTAAGAAGAGAGGGGCCTCCGTTGAGTCCAGTATTCCCTGTTCCAGATTACAAAGGGAAGACAGTGATAGTGGCTGGCCATCTTGAGCATTGTACTTGGCATGAACAGGCCATATTGTGAGTTTTCCAAAGGTAGTTGTTACAAGACAATACCACAGTCTTTTCTGATGTGGTCTAAGATTTCTTAATCAAAGACACTCTCTTCTAACAGCTTTTTCAGTCACTAGAGTATAACTGTTTTTAAAATACTTACATTAGAAAAGAAGGACTGCATTTATGTTCCTGCTTTGTGACTGCCAGAGCCCTCAAGTACTTTATTATAGCACATTGCCAGTTTTGTTGTAGCTAAGGTAGAGAATTCCCTGTTTGCAAGCTTTGTTTTTCTATAAGACATAAACTTTTACATATCTTGCCTAAAATTGTACAAGCCTGCTCATGATGCAGGATCAGTTTTGTGGTCCAGACTTCAAATTCAGTGAGCAAGACGTTCATGAGACATGACTTTCTGAATAAAATATAATTTCTTAGAGGAAATCTGTTTCTTTGCTTATGTGTGTACAGATATGGAACTCTGTATAGAAATTCATAAAGACTGGTTTCACCCTTGCCTTAGGTACTCTCGGTGTAAACCCACCATTTCCATGGGGAACAAGGCTGAGAAAGAATATTTATTTATTTATTTACTTATTTATTTATTTTTAAGAAAAAAGAGAAAAATATTAGTCTCTGAAAAGAGGTTTATTTGGCTATCAGGCACCAGATGGATTAAAGTGAGCATTAGCAGGCAGAATATCCCAGTGAGTATCTGCCCATGAGCTGGGGGTTATGTGAACTTAATTGCTCGAGGGAACATACTTTGGTTGCCGGTTTCATGTCACACCCAAGCAATGTAAATCTGAGCCTTGCTTTTGGCTGAAATATGAGAAATGTCTGCAGGCGTTTTACTAAAATCCAGCTCTGCTAAGGCAGTGTGTATAGAAGAAATTTAATCAGAGTCTACTGGCTAACCAGAAAAGAAAGTGCAGCATGTGAATGCTGGCTGGGAAGTGACGGGGGAATATCAGACAGCAACTCTGGGACAGAAGGAGACACCACACCACAGATAAATAGAGGGTAATAAAAAGAATAAGAAGTTAAGAAGTAGTTAAAGGGCAAAAGGGGGTGGGAGTTTAGGAGAGCAGAAGGAGGAAGGAAGCTGGGGAGGTAGGGGGATGTTGGACATGGCAGGGACCAAAGATCACTTTGTTCTTCCTTCCCAGATGTGTTCTGGGTCATGGTGCTTGGTCGTGGGTCAACAGGGCCCTCATCCTGTCTTCAGTTTAGTCAGAAATTGGGGATAGGGAAGAAGCAGAGAAAAAGATCATATGGATTTAATCCTTAGAAATGAAAGCCGTTTAAGAGTAAGGCATGGATGACCCCAAGTGTGCTGATGGACTGGCCTGCATATCAGGAACCAAGGAAGGCCTTAGAGGTGGATGGATCAGATAAGCCAAGCATGGAAGAAAATCGAAAAAGATGCAGGATTTCATTTCAGTGATATCCTAGAGGTGCTTGAATGACAGATCTGTCAAGGAAACCTGCTGTTATATTTAACATCTTCCACAGCAGATGATATGCAAAAAAACAAGCCCCTGTTATGTGCTCCCTGACTTCCACAGAGCTGAATGCTTAAAAGGGGGGCAGGGAGGGAGGGACCGGACTAAATTTAAAACATGGGGAAAAAAAAAAAAGGTGAATTACAGGAACTTGGTTGAAGGGAAAGAAAGGCAAAGAAGAAAAGAGATCGTTGGTCTGTGTTCTCACTACCATGTCTATTTTTTAGTTTGCGAATGTTAGGACAGATCTTGCAGATTTTCTGGTTTTGCACCAAAGTAGAGGTTATCTGATAGCACTGGCAGATGAGATGTGTCTGCTCTTGGTCAGAAACTCCAGTCAGGCTGCCATGTCTAAAAGTCTCAGATATGTCCCTAAGCACCTGCATAGTGCTATATACCCAAATGGATCTGGGAAACTCTGTACCTGCTTTGTATCTGCTTCGTAGGTGAGCAACTGGGCTCAGTTCTGGTGTCGCAAAATCACTAAATTTACTATGAACATATGAATATTATAAAATGTGTATGGTAAAGAGATCCAGCACTTCCTGGGTGCACCATATAGCACAATAACCTGTGCTTCAGTACAGGAAATCCTGTACAGAAGTATGGCAGCCCCTGTGTACCAATTCTCTTCCAAGTATTTTAATTTGTTATAGCTATTATTTACTATGTTTGTGATTTATCATAGAAACCTTGTCAGAAACTCCAAAATTTAGTAACTTCTTTATCATCTTACCCTCTTGTCATGATAAAAGATGTACTGGAAAATGTAGAAGCCGTTAAGACTCCCACTAGCAACCATGTGGCTTACAAAGAGAAACTTCAGATTAGCACCCAGACCTGTGAAGAAAAGGGGAATTAGCATGAAAGAAGGCACTTCCACTACGCAAGAAACACGTCATTTTCTTCCAGTGAGAACAAGAGTTTTCCCTTTAGCTTACTGAACACTCTGGGGTTGGAAGAGTGCTGGCCAGACCATGACCATAGACATCCATACTTTCTTTATAATGATGTGCAAGGTGGAAGTTTTATTATGATGGTTCTTGAAGTTTTTGGGATCAAGCAAACTTTTTACCTTGCAAACTCCTTAATACCGTTAACACTTTATACCAGGCATTTTGTACGACCTTTCAGCAACTACCATGACTGTATACATATAAAAAATGGCAATAAGACCTCCTCATAACCCTGGAATTCATAGCCAATGATGGATTTACAAAAGCCCTTCTCCTCCACACTTGTGGGAACTTTTTTCCCCCTCTCCCTAAGACTCATCTGGGGCTGGCAAGCCAACACCCTCTCATCTTGCTGTCACAGTGGCACCAATGCTAGCCATCAGTGAAGGCAACCCACAGTGCAGGGAGGAGATGGGAGAGTTGGCTGTGAGTTCTGCGCTGCAGCCCCAAATGTTGTAAGGCTCCATTCAAATTGGAGAAAGCTCTTTGGTAATGCTGAAAAACTCAGGCTCTCCACAGCACTATTCTGGAGAAACTGCACTCTGTGCTGTGGATTGTCACAGTTTTAGTACAAGCAGCCATCTTCAAAACTTACACAGCAGGCTTGGCTGTGAGCATGCCTGTATCTGTGAGTTGCCTACTGCAGCAACACACTAATGGCTCTATATGAGGGCTCCTGTCTGCTCTTGTGTCTCTTTACAGACACACATGCCATTTGCTGCAAGCGATTTATGGTCAAGAACATGATTTTAAAAATTGGAGAAAGTAGAGCTCAAATGGGAAAAACCACACATTTTGATTAGGATTGTGAGAGAGCAAAGGCTCTCTGTCAGTACAGCTAATTGCTGGCATTGGACACATCAGTGACAACCACCACGCTCTGTGAAGCAAAAGGAGCAATGGTGCTTCAAAGTGTGAAGTGATCCTTGCAAATACTCAGCAAGACACTTGCTGTAGTATGGAAAGCATTGGTACAGACTGAAGAGGAGCCTGTGAGTTCCTCCAGCTTGTTCACTTTTCTGCTTTCAGACATAAGTTTCCTTTACTTTATGCAACTGAAATTGTCTGGAGGACTGCAGAGAGAGACAGGAATCTGGGAGGAGAGATTATTTTTCAACATAGTGACTATGGTATTTCCAGAGTTCCCTTGCATGTTCATCATCTACCAGTTTGAGACTTTCCAGAGCACTAAAACCCTTTACGCAAGAGAGATTTTTAGGTGCTATCTAACTATGATTTCCCCTTCTGAAATTTGCTGTCAGTTATCTTATAGTATTTGGTATTACCTTGTTATTTGTATTACATAGATAATAGAAGCTTAGTCCTGGATTTCAAAGTTAAGACTGTAAGCTGTCCTGCGGTTTCCTACTAAAAAGACATTTGGAAAATAAGACTTATGTGGAAACGCTGAGAGAGCTGAGTTTGTTTAGTCTGGAAATGAGGAGTTGAAAAGGCAAATGATAACAGTTTTCAGGTATGCCAAGACAGCTACAGAGAAGACAGTGACTGATTGGATTCTCAGATCACGGTGAACAGAGCAGGCAGAAACTGGCTTTTTTTGCAGCACAGAGATTTAGATCAGTCATTAACTAAACACTGGTATAGTTTCTTAAAGAGATTGTGGAATCCCTTTATTCATCTAATGTATATTCTTTCAAATGCATAGATATCAGTATGGCGTAGGTACACTTGAAGCTGCCCTTGAATATGGGGATGGGCTGAATACCTGAACTCTTCAGTTGCCTTCACATACTTCTATGATGTTGTCCTAAGAAAAGGAATAACAAAATTTTTCTTCTCTTGCCTTATTTAGCAGTCAGACTTTGCAGAGATTAGAGGGGAACTTTTCTAGATACTCTAGAAAGCTAACCGTGCTGGTAACCCAGCAGAGGAGGCAAAGGTGGTGGGAGAGGAGGAAGAGAGAAAGCCAGAATCCTTCCAAAAATCTTCCCCCAGACAAGTGTAGTTAATGAAATTGTGTTACCAGGACAGCCTCTAAGACCTTCCAGTGTTGCAAGAGTCTTGTTTCTAAAGATGTTGCTCTAGCTGTGCTGTTATCTTATAGCCATCAAGAGGCTGAGTGCTAAAAGGCTGGAGATTTTGGAGACCATGTAAACCAAAGCAGTCAGGATGGTGATCAGAGTGCCACCGCCCAGCTGCCTATGGCAACTGGCATCACTGAAGCTCACTATGGGCATGCCAAGCAGTAGGTTGTTGTTGACGTGATGGCCCACACTGGTCTCAGCTTCCTTTGCCACCAAATGGTGAAAAGCAAGCTCTTCGGGAGGAGGAAGACGACTCTCTCCCTACTATCCGAGAAAGCTGACCCAGGCTCCCAGCAAGAGGTTCTATTGCCGGAGGAAAAAAAACCCTCCCCTGTTCCCACTGTGCCATGGGAGTTGCCCCATGCTTTTCACGTGCCACTTTCTGCTCATCAGGCAGAATCCGCTTTCTCCACTTCCTGAGATCCTACAGGGCCTTTGTGGAACAGTCACATGTTTTCTTTTTGTGAATGTTCTAGATCCCATCTGGGTAGAATTCCTTATGTTTGCCCTGCTAGACAGTACTGTAAACAGTATGTTGGCTGTGCTGTCTTAATAATGAGTTACAGGGTGGTATGGGTGACACACACTGTATGATGACAAAATGACTCAAAAACTCAAGCAATTTTGCAATGCAGAAGTCTTGGTATAAGGTTCCTGACACTCTCTTTTCTTTGTGCTGATGGAGTTTCTGTATTTACCCATCTTATAAAGTGGAAAATCTAAAATCCTCATGGAAAAGTTTTACTTGTGGTCTATGACCAAGCCATAGAAATAAAGTACTGGAAATATTATGAGAGCATTTTACCCGTCATCTTGGCAAAGATTAGCAATATTTATTTATTTTTTTGCTTAGGCTGGCTCAAGCATTTCAGTGGTAAGCACCAGGACTTCCCAGACATTTATTTATAGTATTTTTCTTTTGCATAAACAAGAGAGTTTCTATTTGTGATTGCCTTCATATCCTTCTGCAGTTTGTACTGGTTCAGAATTCTCTTAACAAATGACTAAATAAATCACTCTCCAAATTTCTGAACTAGCTTTGTTCCTACCCTGTTATGAATAAAAAGAGTTTAAAAATTGTTTGTGGAAGATGCTCTGCCTTTCTTTTGGAGATTTTTCACCAATGAGAATTGTTCATATAGTATGTAGCTTATGTGTTTTTATTTTATTTTATTTTATTTTATTTTATTTTATTTATTTTATTTTATTTTATATTTTATTTTATTTGTTTTATTTTCTGTATTTTATATTTTATTTTATTTATTTTATTTTATTTTATTTTTATTTATTTTTTTCCTGGTTTTCATTGTTCTTGGTTCAGTGGGATCGAGTCTGGACCTCAAACTGGAGTCTGGACTTCAAACTTCTGAAACTTCAGTGAGGGTAAAAAAAAAAGGCTAAGTGTTTCAATTTTAGGGAAGAGTAAAAACTCTTTTTTTAGTTCTTTTCATGTGAAAAAGACTGTCTAGCATTACTGATACATGCCAGAAAAAGAAAATAAACAAATAAACAAAAAATCATATAAAATATTCCTTTTTATTGAATTTGTACCCAGGACATATTTCAGCTGAGATTTGAACTCACTACGGTATCAGAGGAAGAACAAAAAGATGAGGTATCAGCCATTTAGCAATCATTTTCTTGAGAAGGGGAATATTATCTTTTCATTTAAAAGATAACAATTCAAATTTAAATTTCATTAGCAGCACAACACAACAAAGTAAGTAATTTTTATGGGACATTTATAGACCTGTTTGCTAACTGGATGGTCTTTCCAAATTAGTCTTTATGTATATTATGAATAAACAGCTAAGACATCTAACCATCTATTGTACTGAGATTATGTGTGCCATTCTTCAAAGCTCACATACAAAATTATGAGACTTTAAATGTGGACCAAGCTTCAGATTTTCTCTCATCCGTAGAATATGTTTATTCACTGACAGTGTCTTGCTTGCCTGTATTTAGAAGTAGGGTTGTAGACTCAGCAGCAAAACATAACCGAGGCCTTCCAAGTAGCCCAAATGCTTGGTTCTACTCAGCTTTTTTCATGGCCTTCTGGATTTATGTCATTACTAAGTGCACCCACGGCATTGAAAATCCAAGCCACTTGGGTTAATGTCACTTCCTCACCAGTACGTACAACAGGGAGGAAAGGAGGATTTGCAGGTAGTGAAATAAGTTTGACAATATTTCTCAGATATGTGAGGAGTAAGAACAGGAGCATGGATCACTGAAGGAGAGTGGAGTGACACCTGGAATATGCTGCTTGCTTCCCTTCACCCTCTTCTCAGATGACAGTACAGCTGAGCCCTTCATAAAGGCTTATGTATCTTAACCGGTCAAGCCACTATGACCACCCCCCATAAAAGCCTGGTAGGTAACAAACTGTTAGGTGTTCAGGCATCTCAGAGGTTCAATCTGATAAGAACTTCTTTCTGCAATGGCATTAGCAAGGCTTTGCTCTTTCAACCTCTATTACTGTGGTTTAATGCTGAAGCTGTCCACTCTTTGTAACAGCTCTGCACAGCTCTCTCCTCAGTGCTTGAATTCTTCCCTCTGCTAACTTTGTGAAGAAACGGGTGTGGACTATACAAGCTCATCAGCATGCTGTGAGCAACTTTAGTGCACTATCAGCTCAGTCATCTACACTGTATTGTGAGGAGCAAATCAGAGGGCTTCCCTCTGTCCCTGGAATTACTCTCTTTTTTGCTTCCTCTAGAACTGCTTTTCGAAAAGTTTTATAACTGCAACAGTGTTGACGACGTCTTCTCTACTGCCTTGTTTTAAAGTGTCCTTAATTCTCAGTTTAATGGGAAGGTATTCACCTATTGCCATGGTTCATTCTTGATTTAATATCAACTGGCCGATATTTTTAATGTATGAAATGTGTGTGTGTGTTTTTTTCCTGTTTCTTTAGTACTTGCCTTATTACTGCTAATTCTTTTATTAACTTTTAATGTATTTTTTCTCAACCATCTTACCTTTCTGAAAGTAATGGAGAATGGTTCCTCTTTTGCTTCAGAGGACCAAAGCTTCATATTTATCTTGAAACAATAAAATGAGACCAATTTTACAAAAAGTAGAACCTCTTCTATACAGTCTTAATTATATCCTTATACAGTAAGGACACCCAGTGACATTTCTTTATCTCATTTTTTTTTCTTTCTTCTGAGCTCCATGTAAGGATATCTTAAAATATTTTTCCTACATTTTTGTCTTTCCTAGTCTTGGGTCACAGGTCTTTAGGATTTTTTTTTTTTTTTTTTGAAAACTGTCCACTTTATTCAGTCTTCTGTATTGCTGCAGCAGAGAGATTACCTGAAGAGGTGCTCAGAGAGGTTGAAGTGTCCCCATCTTTGGAATTATTCACAGAATCATAAAATGGATGAGGTTGGAAGGGACCTCTGTAGATCATCTAGTCCAACCCCCCTGCCAATCAGGATCACCTAGTACACGTTGCGCAGGATGGCATCCAGGTGGTTTTTGAATATCTCCAGAGAAGGAGACTCCACAACCTGTGCCAGTGCTCTGTCACCTTCACAGTGAAGAAGTGCCCTCTCATATTGAGCCAGAACCTTCTGTGCTTCAGTTTGTATCTGTTGCCTCTTGTCCTGTCGCTGGGCACAACTCAAAAGAGACCAGCTCCATCCTCTCGACACCCTCCCCTCAGATATTTATATACCTTAATAAGGTCTCCCCTCAGTCTTCTCTTTTCCAGGCTAAACAGGCCCAGTTCTCTCAGCCTGTCCTCATATGACAGGTGCTCCAGTCCTCTGATCATCCTAGTGGCCCTCCTCTGGACTCGCTCCCATAGTTCTATGTCTCTTTTGTACTGGGAAGCCCAGAACTGGACACAATACTCCAGGAGTGTCCTTACCAGGGCTGAGTAGAGGGGGACGATCACCTCTCTTGACCTGCTAGCAACTCTCTTCTGAATGCAGCCCAGGATACCGTTGGCCTTCTTGGCCACAAGAAGCTCTGCAGAGCTGCTCTCCAGCAGGTCAGCCCCCAGCCTATACTGGTGCTTGGGGTTATTCCTCCCTAGGTGCAGGACCCTGCACTTGACCTTGATGAATTTCATGAGGTTTCTCTCGGCCCGACCCTCCAGCCTGTTGATGTCCCTCTGAATGGCAGCACAGCCCTCTGGGGTATCGGTCACTCCTCCAAGCTTTGTGTTGTCAGCAGACTTGCTGAGGGTGCACTCCATTCAAAGCCCGAATGGGCATAATCCTGAACAGCCTGCTGTGGAGGGGTAAATTAGATGGTCTCCAAAGGATCCAGCCAGCAAAAAACATTCTGCAATTCTGTAAAAATATGGACAACAATTTTGTTCTCTTTCTGACAAACCCTTATGCTTCATTCCTGTTCTATAATTTGGTGGGATACTCACTGGAACTTCTATGATACTTAGTCTTTAACTTGCATTTGGCCTTTTGTATTCTCTTTGTTTTCCTGTTCTATCTGTATAAGAAATTTTATGTACAAATTTAGACATCATTGTTTAATTACTCTACTACTTTCTGCAAAAACGTTTGTTGTTCCATGAAATCTGAGTAGGTAACCAATATTCAGGGCTTTAGTTCTGGGGTATTTTTTGTTTGTTTGTTTGCTTGTTTGTTTTTCCTTCCCCCGATAAGAATAGCATGCTTGAATGAGACAAATTTCTTTAACACAACTTAGTTTATTTACAATGAATACCCAGTTTCATTCACTTGGAAAAAAAAAAAAAAAAAAAGAGGTAGACAGAGACTGTTTCCTTGCTCAGATTTTCCAAACCTTCACTCTTTTTCTTTTAACACATTCTTGGGGCCATGCTTGTTTCTCTTCCTGCTTCCAGACTTTAATTTCTCTCTGTTTCTGACAAAGCAGACAGTTTAAACCAAAAAATATCCAGATCTGTACTCTCATCAGTTTGTGGAGACAACTCCACCCGTGTTACTCAACCTCTGCTGAGACATTGCCTACATCTGGAGCTCTGGCTATGAAGGTGCCAGCTGTTTTATTCTCGGTAGAAACTCAACAGCTTCTTCCATTTGGCCAGAATGAAGAAGAATTCATATCCATACACACTTATACAGTTCTTTGCTGGCAGCTCTCCAGAACACCTTTGTGTACAAAAGATGTAGATTAGGTAGACAGACATAAAGCTGACATATAATTTATCTACAAAAGAGGTGATCGTAGTATCTCTTTTTCAAGTGGAAAAGGTTAAGCATTCTAATTCATTCACAACTGATGAACAAATACCACCTCTGAGCACCAAAAGCAAACAACCCCTCAAACTAGTCATATAAAAAAAGCACACAAAAGACATCTAGGGCCTGATTTTTGTTCAGGATATTTCATTGTGTGAATTAAAAAATTACACACACATTTCACAGATGAAAAGAGAAAAAAAATGTGATAATTAAACATTCTAGTTTGCAGTCAAGGTTCTTGAAACCATGCTGAGTGTCAACAGTCAAGAATTCTCTTGGATTGATATTCTAACTTCCATCTCCATGGAAACAACTGTCATTATAGGCATTGTGTTGTTCTGTGAATCATGAAAGGATGAAACAAACTCTGAGGAAAGACTGATTCTCTGGAAAATTGCAAAGGTTTCATTTTCACCAAAACTGAGTTAAATCTTTTGACACAAATAGCTCAAAAAAAAAAAAATCCAATTTTTTGGAAGTAAAACCTTGCATTTCACATGACACCACACTGACACTTCACCATGAGGACTGCAATGCCAGAAAACAGATCTGTTGATCTTTCCAAATAGAAAGGAAATACACTTCCAAAGGACACTTATACCTCATTCCCACTACATATTGCATATGTTCTCATCCCTATTAAGAACATTCAGATTGGCCTATTATACTCATGGGAAACAGTTATGATGGCCCTGAATCTCAAAGATCTTTTACAAATAGTCTGAACTATTTTTCAGAGTAGAGATGAGATATGTAATTCTTCTTTCCCACAGAAGTCACTACATATGTAAAACATCACTGGAGACTCCTTCCTTTCTTCAAGCTGGCTTTCTCTGCTTCTCCAGATCAGTTTGGCTATTCCAGCACTTCTAAGGCACTCCATATGTTGATGAATAAACTGTCATTTCCCACTTGTAATGAGATTACTCAGTCCTTGGGAGCAGATTTATTAGCTACAAGTTTTTCTCATGTCTAATCACATCCTTATTTTCTGTGAAGAAAATGAACAGGGATGTATTGAGTTTGAGAGCTTGGGGTCCTGAGTATTTGCGTTAGGAGTAGGTAGACTTTATTACTTGAAAGGAAAACCAAAGGAAATGATAAAAAGACCGAGGGGGAGGGTTTTTTTACAAACTTAGGTTGATAAATATGAGGATTTTGTCATTGGAATTTCTGCACGTCTTGAAGTTTTTACACAGGCTAAATACACCTTCACCATGTATTTGCCCAACAACAATGTCATCTGTTATGAATAAATGATGGGTGGAAATAAAAAAAAAATGCAATGGAGGGAATAAACTACAACGGTGGAATAAACAGGCCTTGCAGTAACAGCGTGGTGAGAGAGAGACTTTGTGTGAGGTAGAAGCCACATTTCTACCAGATGGCATGGGCAGCTGTCCTGGAGGAGAAGGGATATGATGGGGTCCAGCTGTAACTCTTACTCTCCCAAATATCACCCGGATGCAGGAGCCATAAAAGAGATTGTTTGGGGAAAACTAAAATTCATGTGTCTCCTCTTTTTCTACCCACCCTCCAGGATGAAACTCAGATGGAATATATCCAGTCTGAGGCTCCAGCTGCAGGGGCAGCTGCACATGTAGCCTAAGGAGGGTCCTTAGCACTTTTGGAGAACTTTCTACCTACGCTTGGACGTGTCATTACCATGCACTACCTCATCTCTTTCCCTAGTCTCTCCTCCTGGCCCTCCTTCCTGATGATCTCACCTTAATCTAAGCCACATCTGTCTCTCCTGTTGCCTTCTTCCTTTCCAGTTATCTCCTGTAACTTTCAATGTCTCCCCTCTTCTTGTCTTTCTTATCCTTCTGCTTGGTGTTTGCTTCCAAAGTACCCTTCCTCTTCCTGGCGCTAACACCAATACATCTACTGCCATTCCATGGCTCTTGTGTGTTGTGTCATATCCATACTGCAGTCTATCTTGCAGTTTGGGGCAGAAGCCTTTTTGCAGCAAGCTGCAGCTGTGATACTTCTAGGGCTGTCCTCTAGGTTGATGCTGAGACCTAATCATTCTCCATTGCTAACATAAAAATAAACAATAAATCCATCTTTTTTTTTTCTTTTTTTTTTCCCATTGTTCCTTTCCATTGTTTCCTTTCCCAATTAGTTTGTTGCTCTTGTTGCAGAATTGGGGAGTTATCACTAAAAGTTACTATTTAGTACAGAATCTCTTACTGTTTGAGAAGAATTGGTATATTTGAATATAGGCAAATGAACCGTTAATATTTTTCAACCATGGAAACCTCAGTTTGGTGATGACTTCCTTCCTATAGTCTAGCAATCTTCTCATTTTTCAAGGAAAAGATATATTAACCAAAAGATCCAGGCAATGCTACTGGGATTTAGAGGGCTCACTGGCTGAGATCTCTTTCACCCAATGACTATGTTGCCAAGATATATGAGAAAAACAGTCCAGTGCTACACTGTTAAAATAGGATAAAATTACAGTGTCTGGTATATTTGATATTATCACTTCAGTTTCATTCAATTGAGATTAGTTCAATTCATTCAATTGAGATTCAGTTCAATTAAGATTAGAACTAGGAACTGAAATGGTGAAAATGGACAGTTTGGGGCATTATATCAGACCCCAGCAAATAGCACATACTTGTTTTACAGATAAAGGCCAGAGCCCCAACTCAACATGGCTGGAGAATGCTTGGAAGAGAAGTGCTTTTACACATATTGGAAATTAGAGAAATCTCAAGCCTGTGCTATTGCAGATGCCTGCAGAAATGCCCCACCCTTTCTTCAAACCTTCCTTTTTCTGAGAAGTAGGGACTTTCAGAGACCTCTAGCACATTGTGCTCTCTACACAGATATAGGGAAAGATGCAGAATGTGATATCTGTACTCCACTTCTGAACTATCAGATACTTACAAGTTGAGTGTTGAATGTGGTTTTGGCAATACAGTACTTGCAAATACCATGTATTTCATAATTTTTAAGGATACTTCACAAAATTTGTTAAGAATATATTAAGAGTGGATATACTAAAATTGTGTCTAATTATGTCAAGACTTTAATTAACCTGCTGTTTTCAACAACAAGGACATTATTATTCCAAGGCATTTTATAATGACAAAATTAACCAAGGTCAACAAAAAACAGTACTGTCCTGTAGCAGGAGGAATTTGAGGTGATTTGCAGTCATGATTTCTTCACTGAAACTTTGCTCACTAGAATCTCTGGCATAATTCTCAGAGGACACCCGTGCTTGATCACATCATGTTTGCTATTCTTGCTTTCTTAATGACTCTGAACCCGCCTCTCCAGGAGGAGGGAGGGAGGGAGGGAGGGATGTACAAGAACACAAAAACTGTAGTGACACATTAATTTATTCACTTCTCACTCTCTTCACATTAAAGGTTTGGAACCTTTTTAAATAATGAAATCTGAGGTCCTTAATTTTCCCACATATATTTTTGTCATTAGAGTCTACTTGAGCTCACAGCTTCTGAAAATCCCAAACTGCAATAGAATCATAGAATCATATCCCGAGTTGGAAGGGACCTACAAGGACCATTGAGTCCAACTCCTGGCACCCCACACAGGTCTACCCAAAAATTCAGACCATATGACTAAGAGAATATTCCAAATGCTTCTTAAACTCTGACAGGATTAGTGCTGTGACTACATCCCTGGGGAGCCTGGTCCAGTGCACGACAACCCTCTTGGTGAAGAACCTTTTCTTGATATCCAGCCTGAACCTCCCGTCACAGCTTGACTCCATTCCCTCAGGTCCTATCATTGGTCATTAAAGAGGAAAGATCGACGCTTGCCCCTCCACTCCCCCTCATGAGGAAGCTGTATACCATGATGAGGTCTCCTCTCAGCCTCCTCTTTTCCAGGCTGAACAAACCAAATGACCTCAGTCACTCCTTGTATGTCTTCCACTCTAGGCCCTTAACCATCTTTGTAATCTTTCTCTGGACACTCTCCAATAGTTTCAAGTTCTTTTTGTACTGTGGTGCCCAGAACTGCACACAGTACTCAAAGTGAGGCCACACCACAGAGTAGAGTGGAACAATCACTTCCCTCGACTGACTAGCAATGCCGTGCTTGATGCATCCCTAGAATGATCAACTTTAACATGTTACTCTCTTCTAAATGTCAACTGTGTCCAAATAGTCACAATTGTGGCTATATTCTTCTACTTCCAGCATGCTCAAACCTAAAGGTGATGCAATTCATATCATTATTTTCAGTTACATTGCTCCAGCCATTTAAGAAGTAAACACAGTATCTCTCCAATCACGTCTTTACTTTAAATAATTTTACTCACAGAAACACATCCCCTTTCAGGGCTTGAATGGTTCTTAACACCTGAAACTAATGAGACAACTACTGAAAATTATCCTGCAGCTGTAGCTGAGAAATTTAGTTTTCATATATGTGGACACGGCAGATGGGAATTCCAGAGATTTCTGAAAATAAAATTCTGGATTTGAATGACAGCCAGATTGTGCATTAATATGAAGAACATGGGCTCAGCTGAGTCGTATGTATGCTTTTTTGATTAAATTAGACTATCAGCAGCTGCAGGATACATGATTGTTTTTGTTTTGGGAAAATAAACTTATCTTTCTTCCTATTTATTTTTTAATTAGCAGTGACAGCATACAGAGAGCACTGAAGAAATTTGCTCTGTGCCAGAACTCTTCACAGGGCACACAGGATCTGCACTTTTAGAAGTTCGAGCAGAAATGGATAACACTAAGGGCAAAGTTTATTGACAGAACCAAAGTATATATTCATTAGATTGTGGCTACAGCTGCAAAACCAACAGAGGAAGTTCCCTCTCCTCTTGTACTGCCTTTGGTCGTTAATTCCTCTCCTGTACTATCTCCTTAGTTGTAGAGTTACAAGTGCTTATAGCATTAAGCTGTCAAATGGCTTACTGGAATTACCACAAAGAGTTTTTCAAAAAAGAGAAAGTAGTTTTACTCCTCACTATGATTGCATCAGTAGTATTTGGGCTGCAGAGAAATGAATGCAGGAGCCATTCACACCGGTTTTCCTGTCATGGCCAGCATCCTATATGACTATAGATATAAAACCTCCACTAAGCAATATAGAAAAGTTGCTTAGGTACCTCAGAATATGAGTTTTGCCTGTGCAGAGTTATCCTTGACTGAAAAGACTTCTCAAACTTTATCTCATGCCTAAACCCAACTGGCGCTTAACAAAAAGACTTTCAGTGTCTCTGGAAACACTGGCTGGTAGGCATGCTCTGAGCAAACCTGAGAGATAGCATTGTGTTCAACAAAAAGTTAGGCCTTTATTTCTACTGCAGTTGACCATGAAACAGAAAAATTATATTTATGCTCTTTACTTTGATGGAATTCAAGATTACTTACCTTAATTTCCAGGGCATTGTTTTAAGCTTTGCACTAGCATAGATAACGAGTTGGATCTACTCCTGGTTTTCAGTAACCCATTTTTAATGGGGTGGGAAAGCTATGAGGGATCTGAGATCTCAGTGATTGTAAGTACCACTGAGCAGACCACTTGCCTTCTCTGGGAGATGGGGTCCCTCTTCTGCATCTCTATATTGCAATGTGTACTATTTCCTGGATGCTAAAGAGAAACCAGTATCTGCTCTACACTTAAGTTAGTGTCCTCACTGTCTCCTCCATGGAATCATTAGGGACCACATTACTACTTCTGTACATCATCATGCTAGGCTGTGTTGTGGAATCTTGTAAAGTTACAGGATAGAATATAAATCTGCTACTATTAACCTGCATACTGAAGAAATAGATTAATTAAAATTCTCTGTGCCTAATAATTTCTTCTATCTGAACAAGCAGCTTAAATATTGCAGTTTATACAAGGGATTCTGTGGCAAACTTTTTTTTTTTTTTTAATTCCTATGTCAGTTATTTTTATTAAAAAATAAAAATAAAAAAGTACTTTATATATAGTTTCTGAAAGTCTTAAGAAAGCTTTTGGCTTGTAGTTTTTTTTCCCTGTACCTTACTGCTTGCAAAGATACTTTGAAAGACGTTTAAAAAATCCAATTACTAAATACAATTCAATAATGTAAACCATGTGCCTAGATACCTGTGGGTATGTACTCACACAGCTACACAAAGGAAAAAAAAAAAAAAAAAAAAAAGAAATCATAGTAACCGTGTTGCTCAGGAATAACACAGATTGGAATAATCAGGTTAGGATGAAATAATATTGTAAAAATTTTGCAATTTATAGATAGGTAAGTATACTATCTTCCAGAAGGCAGCTTTGCCCAAATATGTACAGATGTGTGGTTACCATTCTTTTTACTAGTAAAACTCTATGACAAGACACTCTTTAAAAAAAAATTATAGCTATTACTTTATTAATTACAATAGGGGTAATGTTATCTTTTTTGCTTCACTTAATCTTTATAGAAAAATCCATTTTTGGATACTTGGATATGAATAATTTTCAAAATTACTATTTTCATAGAAAGGCAAGACTACTGGATAGGACATCTTTTTCAGACACTAGCATCTGAAATTTTAGAGAACTGGTTTTGGTAGAATATGTTAACAAAGGAATGAAAGAAGTTAGTAAACACAAGTCTTAATATTGTTGAGCAAACTAATATCCTGCTCCTGCAATCCATTTAGCAACAATGGAATTTCTAGCTGACAGGAGAAAAAATGGTAGTTGGTGGCATAATAAATTACAAACTAATTCAAATACAAGAACTAAGTTAATAATGAATGTGTGATTGTTTGCATGTTTATAACTCTTTTGTTCACTTTCACTGCTCTGTTTTTTCCAGATCCTGTAAACTCCCTAGTACCACTGTTTGGAAACATTTTAATGGAATTTTAGAAACTGAATAAAGATCTCTGACACTGAAACATTCTTCAAATGACAAATGTTTTTCAAGAACATCTCTGGTAATTTTAGTCATACTGATTTGTGTGAAAGAGGGCAGTAGATATGATTCCCCTTTTGTTCCTGAAGAAATGAAGCAAGAAAGGTAAAGAGGACTGCATTTTTGCAGATGATTCCTTATGCTTTATTACTTATTGATTCTTTTGATTATTTAATTAATACTTCTCACTCAACAACACAAAGCATCTACAAGTGGAGTCAGCTTAGCAACTTGGAAATTCTCATCTTTGAATATCTAACGACATTCCACTTTCAATATAAATTTTTGAGCATGAGGGTAAGAGTCTTAACAGGATGCAAGAATGATTTTGGTCCTTTTAAAGGCCACACTTCTCCACTAACATTTCCCTTCTTCACACCTTTGGAGAGTGGCATTCTGCTGTGCAGCATCCATTTCCTCCACCTGCTCTCCTCTTCCTCTTCCTCTTCCTCTTCCTCTTCCTCTTCCTCTTCCTCTTCCTCTTCCTCTTCCTCTTCCTCTTCCTCTTCCTCTTCCTCTTCCTCTTCCTCTTCCTCTTCCTCTTCCTCTTCCTCTTCCTCTTCCTCTTCCTCTTCCTCTTCCTCTTCCTCTTCCTCTTCCTCTTCCTCTTCCTCTTCCTCTCTTCTTCCTTTGCCTCACCCCCTCCTCTTCCTTCTCTTCCCCTTCCTCTTTGTCTTCCTCTTCCTTGTCTTCTTCATCTTCCTCATCCTTCTCTTCTTCCTCCTCCTCCTTTTCATGACACAGCAACAAATACCTCAGCTCACACATAGGGCGACAGTCTGCTTCTGTGACACCAATTTGCTCCTTTCTGGCACAGTTATCCCATCTTCCTATGCCGAGGGCAGTTTAATGTTTTATAAGTCCAAAGTAGAGTTTGAAAAAAATAAAATTTACTATTTTGAGACCAATAGGCATTTCTAATAGACTAATAGGAATTCCTCAGTTATCAGTTTCTGCTTTATTTTTTTTACCTTTTTTTTTTGTATTCTCTTTTTTTTTTTTTTTTTTTTTTACTTTAGTTTTACCATTTTTTCTCAATGCTTTTCCATCAAAAACATTTCAGGAATTTGCAGATCAGTAATCAAATATAGAAAACAGTAAGCAAGAAGGAGTTCCTAAAACAGACACCTCCAACTCTGTCTTCAGTATAAAAAAAATGGAAACCCATCTTGTTTTGATGATAGTGCAGCAAATGAACCACAATATTATTTAAGTTTTTTAAGAGTTGAAAAGCTCTGTAAGTAGCAAGAACAGTCCACTTTGCATTCCACATTGGACAATATAGCATTTAGAAAAATCTTGTGCCTATGTTGCTGTCTTCAGTATACTGTCTGCCTTCAGAATTCTACTGACTGGCTTGGGAACTGACTACTAATATGGAGGAATCAGCTAAAATTTTCATTTGAAACATATTTGTTGTCCAAAGATATCATGTTACTCCCTAGAGAGTGTTATTTCCATATGTTCTTCAAATTACAGCTGCTTAGACAATCCTCCTACATTTAAGTCATTCAAAACAATGAATATTGTATTCATTCTATTGAGGCACAAAATGTTTTTATACTTCATCAGGAAATATTTTAAGCCAATAAACAGGCAAGCAGAACATTCGTAATTAAGGCTGCCAATTTGTTCTCGCTTCATGTATTTTTTAAACAAAATATTATGCTGTTATTCTGGAAAGAAAAGGTTGGGCAATTAAATGTGAATCTTGAGACAGCTGCAAAGAAAACTGAAGTTGGTCCTTCTGGAATGGCAGGTAGGGGGTTGATACAGTGGTCATCACTGCTGCCAGCATTCCCCTCCTCCCATAGACTCAGAAATGTCCTTGGTGTTAGTCTGAAATAAGTATTTCTGCAGTCAGAAAAGTGCTTTATTATTTCTTTTTTGTTTGTTTGTTTGTTTGGTCAAAAGAATGCAACTTTGGTAACCTTTTAAGCAGAAAATGAAGTCTGTCATTAATGAAAAGAGAAAAAGTTGGCTTTAAAGAGACAATATTCGTATGAATTATACTCAACTTTAAGAAGTTAAAGTAAGTTTCAGTCCCCTACCATTTTTGGTAGCTTTACAATTTTGTTTCTCTTTTCCTATAGTTGAAAAATGAAATTGTCCCATTTTCCATAGCAACACAAAACAGTGAAAAGCCATCTGTGTATACATTGGAAAAAGAGAAATGATAAAATTTTGAATTTAGTGATGGAAAACTCTGAATCACTAATCAGTATCAAAAGTGTTTGGCATAAATGAAGAAATAGATCACTTCCTATGGCACTGGTCCTAAAAATGACAAAATGGGGCAGACCCCTACATCTATAAAGAACCCAAAATCCCCTGCTGATATCTGCATGTGCAAAACAACACCCCACTGGGACAGAGGACAACGGCACATTTCAATACTTATGGTATTAATTTAAATCCTTTTTTTTTTTTTTTACAAGTTGAACTATAATTTCCTGACTGCATTTATATTTATATTTATACTCCTTACACCTAAATTGTATTATTTTACTAAATATTTAAGCAACTGTCACAGTGCTAGTTGTATTTAGTGACTCTCAGTAGTAGATATGAGTAAAATTGCCTTTCATTTCCCTTCTGCTAGTATTTCCCAGTTTTTTAGCTTTACTGTTAGCTTCTCATCTGTCTGTTCTGTAATTAGTTTTAACAGAGCATACAGAATGCTAATATAATTTTAGTTAGCAAACACAAGCATTGTTTAGTAAACCCAAACACTTAATTTTTGTGTGTATTTGTAAGTGATGTTCAGTAGGATTATCAGCAAAACATTTCCAAAGGAAGTTTATATAGATGGCATTTTCACTGTGTTGTGTTATAAAGGTGTTAAACCAAGCATTTTAGCATGTGTGAGATATATCAGCAGAACTTATCTATGCTTATAACATATTTCATGAAATTTATCTGAATGGTTTGCAGGCTTCTCTTTGGCTTTCCATATTGTTCAGATATTAGTTCTTTGGGTGGCCTAAAGAAACAGGCTATCATTCTAAATGTGCTGTAAAAAAACAATTAGTACCTTATAAAAAGGAATACAGAAACTTCCTAATTGCCCAGGAAGTGTGAATTAGGCTCTAATCTTCTGTGTGTTTAGCTTGCACTCTCCTGCACATGTGAAGGGACCCCAGAGTCAGATCATGGCTTGGACCCATGGCTGTACCCAGTGCTGCAAGTGGTTGCCCAAGATAGCAGCTGCAGATGCAGCAGCTTCCACACCATCCACCTTCTGCAGACACAGCCAGGTGGCAGGCAGCCCCAGGCACCTGCCTCATGTGCCTCCAGCCCAGTTCACTCCTGTGTGTGCTGCCCAGGCATGAGGCATCAGCACTCCAAGGAGGCTTCAGGTCATGCTTTCTGTCTGCTCTTTGCACGGCCAGGAAATTCACTTTTGAGGGGAGAACCATTTCCAATTTCATCATTTTCCAAATACATTTTTCTTTTAAAGAAACTTTAATTTTTTCAGATAAACTTGGGAAAAGAAAATTTGGAATATTTATATGTTAAAGACCTGTATATAAATTCAATTCTTTCCTCAGAGCACCTTTGTTTTAAATCAGCACTTAGGTGCTCACAGTAGCCTAAGGAATAATTCAATTCTTGGGTAAAATAAAGAGAAGCCAGCATGTTTTGTCGATGGTGTTTTGTTAGGAAATCATCAGTAAGCCCCAGGAAAGTGCCCTAACTATCACATTCAAACAGGGTTTTGCTTTGCTCTCTCCTACAAAGAAAGGCTAGGAGAACTGGGAATGTTCAGCCTGAAGAGAAGGCTCCAGAGACAACTCATTGCAGCTTTTCAGTGCTTAAAGAGGGCTTATGAGCCAGCAGTGCACGCTTACATCCCAGAAGGCCAACTGCATCCTGGGTTGCATCAACAGAGGAGTGGCCAGCAGGGTGAGGAAGGTCATTGCCCCCCTCTGCTCTGCCCTTGTGAGGCCCCACCTGGAATTTTGCATTCAGGTTTGGGGCCCCCAGCCCATGAAAGATGTAGACCTGCTAGAGCGAGTCCAGAGGAGGACTACAAAGATGATCAGAGTGCTGGAGCACCTCTCCTATGAAGAAAGGCTGAGAGAACTGGGGATGTTCAACTTGGAGAAGAGAAGGCTTTGGGGAGACCTCATTGTGACCTTTCGATACTTAAAGGGGTCATATAAAAAAGATGGAGAAGGACTCTTTACTTGGGTAGACAATTATAGGATAACGGAGAATGGTCTTAAACTAAATGAGGATAGATTTATACTACACATTAGGAGGAAATTCTTCACTGTAAGGGAAGTGCCTCACTAAGGCACTGGAACAAGTTGCCCAGAGAAGTAGTGGATGGCCCATCCCTGAAGGTGTTCAAGGCCAGGCTGGATGGGGCCTTAGGCAATCTGATCTACTGGGTGGCATCCCTGCCTATGGCAGGGGTTTGGAATTAGATGATCTTTAAGGTCCCTTTCAACTCAAGCCATTCTATGATTCTATGATGATTCTATGATTCTAAAGAGGGGAGATTAGATGAGATGTTAGGAGGAAATTCTTCACTCAGAGGGTGATGAGGCATTGGAACGGGTTGCCCAGAGAAGCTGTCAATGCTCCATCCCTGGAAGTGTTTAAGGCCAGGTTGGATGGGGCCTTGGGCAACCTGGTCTAGTGGGTGGCATCTCTGCCCATGGCAGGAGGGTTGGCAGGGTCTTTAGGGTCCCTTCCAACCTAAGCCATGCTAAGATTCTCTATTAGTCTATGATTAGAAAACAAGAAATCATGGTGTATTAGGAAACTGCCAGAACTGGGGACTAGAAAACAAAGAATTGCACAGTTAAAGATCTACAAAACTACTGACATTACAGCATGGACAATCTCCTCCCCTTCTCAGTGGTGGTAGCAGAGGAAACAAAGGGCTTTGCTGCAGTAAGAAAGCTTCAGGGTAGACTGTGGGAAAAATATCCAACTGCTGGGAAAGGTCACCTCACTGCTGCTGAGGGCATCTGCCTGGAGAGCTGTAGGACCTCCAATGCAGATGGCCCTAAGTGCCCTGGGCTGGGTGAGGGCATCTTATGCGTGAACTGGCTACTACTCACTCTGTTGTCTGGCTTCATGTGGCAATGGGTGTCTTTGTCATTCCTGCCAGGTGCATGAGCCAGGAATCATTGCACAAAAGACAGATCATTAGTAAGCGATGGTATTTGTTTGTTTAGGAAATAATACCAAAGAGTTAGTTATAAAGAAATATGGATATATATTTCATAACCTGGAGTTCTGGGACACTTTTTGATGCCTGAAGCAGAAAGGTTTCCTGAGTTTTTTTTAAGGCCCCATAACTTCTTGGCCTCTTCTCAGTATTTGCTGTTGGCTGTTGTGCTCAAGAAGCAGACTTCAAGAGTTTGGTCCTCTGGTTTGTTTATTAATGAGCAAAAAAGTACCCAGTTAAGAGTTCAGACAATGTATTTGATAAAATGTGTTCTACTTTTTTTTTTTTTTTAAACTATTTCTTTAATTGGAGAAGAAAATTATTCCCTCCTAACAATTTCAATTCCATATTCCATCCACATTTCTTAGATGTATCTACAAGGTGTATCAAGGAACATGAAAGTGCATGTCATGGCCTGAGTGTTATTAACATTTACAGTTAGCAAGTTTGCTAATATTTTTAACCATCTTATAGTGTATAATTTTAACCCAGAATAATGCAAGCAATAAGTTTTCTGTAGGATCCTAGAGACTTCTTGTCATGAATCATATCCAAAATCTCAAACAGCTGCAAGAATATTTAGAAAACGTAGAGCTGTTTCTAAGCAAAAGGTTGGCACCTGTCTATGATAATTTCTGTATGGAAATATATGAGTTGGAAATTTCAAACGCCTACTGTAAGTTAAAAAGTATTTAAACTAGAATGATTCCTGAGTTGTTGTTACATTTACGTGCTTATGAGGACAAAATATTTTCAAGCATTCAAGCAAGCTATAAATTATCTTCTTTTTCATTTCTGTATTTATTTTAACTTCACCTATGTATATTTACTTGTGTACATCCACTTATGTGGAGGTTGTTTCAAATTAATATCTTAATGTTGACTCCAGTAATTCCTCAGCCCTTTTTTCACCAGAAATTATAACAAACATCAATATATTTTAAAGTAACTGCATCAAAAGAAGCATGGCCAGCAGGTCAAGGGAGGTGGTTCTGCCTCTCTACTCTGCTCTTGTGAGAACCCCACCTGGAGTATTGCATTCAGCTCTGGGGCTCCCAGCATAAGAAGGACATGGAATTATTAGAATGAGTCCAGAGGAGGACCACGAGTTTGATCAGAGGGCCGGAGCACCCCTCCTATGGAAACAGGATGAGAGAGCTGGGGTTGTTCGTCCTGGAGAAGAGAAGGCTCTGGAGAGACATCATTGCAGCATTCCAGTATCTAACGAGGGCCTACGAGAAAGGTGTAGAGGGACTTTGTCAGGGAGTGTAGTGTTAGGACAAAGAGTAGTGGTTTTAAAGTAAAAAGGGTAGATTTAGATTAGATATTATGAAGTTTTTAGAGCGTGGTGAGGCACTGGAACAGGTTACCCAGAAAAGTTGTGGATGCCCTATCCCTGGAAGTGTTCAAGGCCAGTTTGGAAAGGGCTTTGTGGAACCTGATCTAGTGGGTGGCATCCCTGCCCATGGCAGGGGAGTTCAAACTAAATGGTCTTTAAGGTCTCTTCCAACACAAACCATTCTATGATTTTATGTTATTAGCAAAGGGGAATGTTGCCAAGAAGCCTGTGCATCCTGTTAGGCTAATGCACTGCACATTAACTCACTAGCCATTCGTAGTACTCTAGATAGTCCAACATTCTGCACATGTATGGTAATAACTAAAACTGTGGAGTAATTAATGTGCAGCAGTATATTACATGTATTACATGTTATTTCCCAAATATTCCTACTTGAAGAACATCAGACCAATCCCATGCCATGGAAAGACGAAGTATTAGATAGTGGAGCTGGGAAATGCTAAAAGGTTTCATATCATTAGGGTTTCTTCTATGCACTATGGACAAAGTCCATGTTAGTGAAATTAGTGGTCTATCTAAATATGTTCTACAGAAGTAAAATAGAAAGTTTTATTAAAGTGTAAGTGAGCCAACACTTCTTTTTTTTTCAGTAAGTGAAATATGTCTTCCCTTAATATTTTACTAATTTGTGATTTCAATGTAGCTTAAAATTTCTAATACAAATTCAAAATTATATACTTGTATCCAGATATGTGGTCTCATTTTAGAAATGCTGAATTCCCACAGTTTCCACTGAGCAAACAAAACTGTGTTGATACATGAAAGTAACCTATTTATTTATGGTCATATCTATCATCCACTGGAGTTAAAGGAAAAAAAAAAAAATCTTTCATGAAGTAATATTAAAGAGCTTGTTTAGTCCTTTAACTTTAGGCACCCAGTCAAACAAGTTTGTCAAAAGAACCTTAAAAATGCCCAAGCAGAATTTGATAAAAAAAATGGTTTTGGAGGAATTTTTTTGTTTCGGAACATTAACACTTATTTTGGAAAATGTGTTTCTAAGTACTGTAATAACTGTTGATAAAGGACAGTGGCAAAGAAACCTTTATATTACCATATTTCTTACTCAAAATATCACACAAAATTTTCCTTCTGAACTATTTGGGAGAAAGTAACTCTTATTTTTCAGTGTTCTGTCATAAACAAAAGAAGTATATCTGGAGAGTAATACAAGCTGTCATAAGGCAAAAGAGGTATATCTGAAGACTAATTCAAGTACCCTCAAGTAAACGCACTATAATAATATTATTCAAACAATTTTCATATCTCAGCCTATTAATTCAGAATGTTTTCTCACGGCCTCTCATATAATCTATTTTTATTGTGTCTGCCTTAAAAATATGTGACTGAGAATGATAGATAGAATAATATTTATTTAACTTTTGCATCATACCAGGAAGCGTTCATTGACCTCTTTTAAATAAGCATTTAGAACTTCCTTGACAAAGACTTTAGAACTTCTTGCCAAAAAAAAAAGTTTTCTCTTCAGTCTCTTCAATTATGCGTAAAGATGAATGAATCTGGAAAAAAAAAATATTGAATAACTTGCTTCAAAGAGAATTATTCATTAAATAAAGCAAAGAAAAATTGTTAAATAAAGCAAATAAATATCTGAATAACAATCCTTATGAAAAAAATGCATATGTAGTATGCAGATTTCCTCACTAATTAGTCGCTTCTGGCAACTACTTTATAAATACCCATGGGCCTTCTCCCTGGGATCATCCTAGATAAGCTGCACCAGCTTTCTGACATGCCTGTGACAGCCTTTACTCTTCTGCCCTTGTTGTACTCTGTGTAACCCTGGAACTGCACCAGAGTAACCCAGCTGAAATATATAGGTCCTGCAGCGGCCAATAAGCAGCAAGATTACTTGTTCCAGAGCTGAAAGGCTTTCAGTGCCCTCTAAGCAACAAGTAAATTGAAATGAGTGTAGTTATGAATTATATTATTCCAGTGTTCAATACACTCTACCTACAATTCAGAAATAAATAAATAAATAAAATAATAATAAATAATAATAATAAACACTTTTTGAATTAGGAAACCTTGAACACAGAATTCACTAGAAGAGACTTCTAGCAAAGTCCTTTTTCTAAAAGAAATTGAAGAAACTTCTCAGCATGAGAGAAAGTAAAAAGATGTATAACCCTCTGGGAGTGTTCAAGTGCACATATTTCTTAGGTCTTATTGCTGAAAAATGGAAAAAATGTCAGAAAAATATGTGTGAGGGGAGGAAAACTTTAAGTGATTCAGTCTGGCATGCAGCAGGAGTAGCTTGAATTTTAACCTTTCTCCATCTAGCACTCTCCTGCCCTCTTTCTCTACCTGATTTTTTCCTGTTTTCCCCTTTAATTTATTTAATTACTTCTAATTATATACAGCCAAGCTTATATGGGTGCTGTAAGTGATAATTTTTTTTTTTTCCACAAAAATGTGTATTCTGAGACATCACTCGTTATTTATAGAACCATGTGCTAGAACATAAGCTTTTCATATATTCAAGGGGTACAGTTTTTGCATATAGGAATTTCTTTAATTTAGTAACATTTAGTACAGAAAATAATTAATATAACTATTCTGCCTTTTAAATATCCACCCTCCAAGAATGTCTTTCACAAGAAAATATCTGGATTGCAAACACTACCTTCAGTGCCAGAAAAAACTCTGCTTTGTCTATGGAACTCTGCAGTCCTGTTGATTTGCAGTTTTAAAGTTGCTTTACTATACTTTCATGCCTACAAATCACATCATTGTGTGTCTCAAAGTTAAAAATTCCCTCAATAACATTTCATAGAATCAGAAAATCGTAGAATATCCCTAGTTGGAAGGGACCCACAAGGATCATTGAGTCCAACTCCTGGGTCCCCAGAGGAACACCCAAAAAATAAGACCATGTTTCTGAGAGCATTATCCAAATGCTTCCTATACTCCAGCAGGCTTGGTGCTGTGACCACTTCCCTGGGGAGCCTGTGCCAGTGAATGAACACCCTTTCAGTGTAGAACCTTTTCCTGATAAACCTGAACTGCCGCTGTTGCAGCTTCAAGCCTTTTCCTTGGGTCCTATCACCGGTCATCAGAGACAAGAGATCAATTCCTGTCCCTCCATTCCCCCTTGTCAGGAAGCTGTAGATCGCAATGAGGTCTCTCCTCAGTCTTCTCTTCTCCAGGCTGAACAAGCCAAGTGACTTCAGCTGCTCTTCATACATCTTCCCATCCAGACCTTTCACCATCTTTGTAACTGCACACTGTATTCAAGGTGAGGCTGCACCAGTGCAGACTAGAGTGGGACAATCCCTTCCCTTGACTGGCTAGCAATATTGTTCTTGATACTCTTCAGGATACGACTGGCACTCCTGGCTGCCAGGGCACACTGCTGGCTCATGTTCAGCTTGAGGTAAACAAGACGACCCGCCCTGCTCCACCCCCCCCCCCCCCCCCCCCCCCCCCCCGATACTTTTCTGCAGGGCTGCTCTCCAGCAACTTGTCCCCCAGCTTGTACATGTTGCCCCTTCGCAGGTGCAGAATCCTGCACTTGTTCTTGTTAAACTTCATGTTGGTAATTGCCCAGCTCTCCAACCTGTCTAGATCTCCCTGCGAGGCCTCACCACCCTCAATGGAGTCAATAGCTCCACCAAATTTAGTATCTTCCATGAACTTCCTCATAAAACCTTCAAGTCCTTCATCCAAACCATTTATGAAAGCATTGTAGAGGACTGGTCCTAAAATATGGGGTTCCTGGGGAACCCCAGTAGTGACAGGTTGTCATCCTGATGCAACCCCATTTATAAGAATCTTTTGGGCCCAACCCATCAGCCAATTGTTCACCCATCTTATTATGCTTTTATCTAACTGTATTCTGGTCATTTTGTCCAGAAGGATACTGTGAGAGACAGTATCAAAAACTTTACTGAAATCCAGAAAGATGACAATAACTGTCTTCCTTTGTTCAACATTTCTGGATGTTTAGTGGTTCATGTGAAATGTATGGCTATAAAATTTGAGTCCACATTTTTATTGTACTAATGAAGAGAAAAACACAAGCTTAACTCCATTGTCATTTTAATCCATAATTTCTGACTTCAGACACATATGAAAAGATTTGTTGGGGGGAGGGTCAAATTAAACAAGCTACAATATTTCTCTGAAATAATATGCACTTCCCACTAAATATTTATAAATGAAATCTCTAAGGGTAAAAAAACTAAATCAAGCCAATTTAAATGACTACTGTAAACTTAGTCATAGCAGGTTGAACATAGGTTTATATTAAATTATAAGCTGTAATATTTACACCAAAGAAACCGAAGAAGTCCAAGTCTACAGTTCTTCAAGGGAAGTAGTAATAATCAACATCTCTCAGAGGTATTTTGCTTGATGTCACCTCACAGAAGAAAGATGAACTAGATGGTCTTTTTTGGTGTATCTCCTACTTTGCTATTAGTTATGAAGACTTCATCCTGCATTTCATCAGAAGCTTGCAGTAGCATACCTCTACTGAGTGTGTTAGAACTTCTGCCTCATAGACATAACATGCAGTTTTGTTTTTTTTTTAAAAATAAAATAATAAAAAAGGTGCTGTTTCATTAACTCTAAAGCATGTCTGTGTCCTCACCCATGATACACATTTCAAATTAATTATATTAGTTTGTGATAGCATATATATATATATATATTTATATATATATGTATATATATTTAATTAATGAAGACTAAAGGAAACCGCTACATTTTACTTGGCGGTCCTGCAAACACTATCTCATATTTATTATATTATGTAACTAGTTAGTAGGTGATGTACATTTAAATACAAGAGAGATGGGACTCCAGCTTATAGCCACGTTTATGGAAAAATCTTATTGAGTTAAAAAGGAATATAATAAATGTTCTTTTATAGAAATTACTCAAAACCCAAGAGAACCAAATAATAAATGAGATTCTTTCAACAGAACTTTTACATAGAACAGGATGGAGAACAGAGCTCTATAGCTGTCATAATTTTCCATTACTTTTTCCATTTGATTGTGTTGTCTGTTTTAAAATATTATACAAAAACAATTTTGTTTCTTGTTAAATGTCTTTGGAATTTTCTGTAAAAACATATGTACAAGTCACACAGTCAGATTTCCTATCTGATGATTTGGGGTCTTTTTGTCTTGAAAGAGCCTAGTGATTATGAAGACAAGCAAAAGAATATTCTGTGCAAAATAATTTCCTTCATAAACTTCTAAATAAAAATGCATATGGATACAAACTCATCACACATGGTAATAGAGAATATCTTTGTGTCCATTTAAAGTCTCTATTGGGTATACTGTTCTCCAAAAGCAAAGAGACTGGAAGAATTAGAAACCGATGCACAGTTTTCTGTGTCCTATGTAATCGTTAATTGACTGGTGTTGAACTACCTCCAGGACTTCAGAAAAGCTAAACCAAAATTCAGTAAACAGTAGATCTAAACAAACAAACAAACAATACAACACAACACAACAACAACAACTACGAAATTCACACTTATGATAAGCCTGGAAAGTCTGGGTAAGGTCAGAGTATAGGTCAGAGATTAGTAAAGCAACAGTCATTTCTTTCATAAAATCATAAAATCATTAAGGTTGGAAAAGACCTTCAAGATCATCTGGTCTAGCCATGACCCTACTACCAATGTCCCTAAGCGCCAAGTACAACCTTTCCTTGAATACTCCCAGGGAAGGTGACTCCACCACTTCCCTGGGCAACCCATTCCAATGCTTAACTACTCTTTCTGAGAGGAAATGTCTCTTAATTTCTAACCTAAACCTCCCCTGTCAATCATTAAGACCATTCACTCTAGCCCTATCACTAGTTACCTGTGAGAAGAGGCTGACCCCCAGCTCCTCACAACTTTCTTTCAGGAGGTTGTAGAGAGCAATAAGGTCTTCCCTGAACCTCCTCTTCTAGACATCCCCAGTTCCCTCAGCCGCTCCTCACAGGACTTGTGTTCCAGGCCTTTCACCAGCTTTGTAGCCCTTCTCTGAACAAGCTCCAGGGCCTTGATCTACTTCTTGTACTGAGGGGCCCAAAACTGAACACAGCACTCAAGGTGCGTCCTCACCAGAGCAGAGTACAGGGAAATGATCACCTCCCTAGTCCTGCTGGCTACACTATTCCTCCTGATAAAAGCCAGGATGCCATTGGACTTATACAAACAAAATGTAATCAGAAAAAAAAAAAAAAAAAGGGGTAAAGCACTCTGGATGTCTAGAAAAGTCATATTTTATTATGTCATATTTTGCACAAGTTTGCTGTATAATTATAAGCTGCCCTGATTCAAGAGTTTATAGTCATAGGGATCATAATGCTACTACGGTATTTCATATAGTCCCACTTAGCACATGGCTTGTCTCTCCTTGTTATCAAACAGCAACTCCTTCTTTATTTATAATTTAAAAAGTTAAATCTCTTTGAGCACTTCACTGGACAATATGCAAATACACACTTTTTTTCGGTGAAAAAAGAGGATATTTAAAAGGGAAAATTCACAGCTTTTTTTTTTTTTTTTTTTTTTTTTTTTTTCAGAACAGGCTGATTAATTCTAAGACTGGTAAGGAAACTAAATTCAAGCTGTCATAAATATTGTACAAATTTTCATTACAAAGTAGTAATTTGACTCTGTTTTTCCTTGATGAAAGATATCTGACATTATTTTTAAAAGATTCAGACCTGAAATATAAGAATGTGAATTTTTGTCTTTTACAACCCCCAACCTTTTATTATAAACAGAAGGTCATATTAGTTTTATTTTTATTTTTTTTAATAAAATATCCTGAGATGTAATCTCATAAGAGAAGCCATATAAAAATAACAATCTCAGACAGGCTGAAACTTCTTTTGAGGTTTAAAGAATACTTGTAAAAACTACAAAAAATATTTTTCTGTCTGCAGTTTAAATGGCAGTAACATTTCATACATTTTGTACTTTTCTAGTTCCGCTGATTTTGTCCTTTGATCTGAAACATACAATAAGGAATTTTCAATTTACTATTTGGAATAGAAACTATACAAAGCAGCTGCTTGCTGTAGAAAATACAACTGAACTATTTCAATGAATAGAAAATCTGAGAGGTCATGGGGAGAATTACAGAAAAGGAAGGTTGAATTTCAGTAGATGGTGCGAGCACCATAACTCTTTATTAAATTAAGATAAAATATCTAGTATGTGAAGTTTGTGGAGAAGAGTCAGTAAATACTTGAGAAACGAGGCTAAGTAAAGTGGTGGCAAGGGATGAAATACAGATCTACCACCAGAGCAACACTTTATGTCATCATTATAGTTGAATATAGTCAGACAGATCAGACCATCAAGCCTCTCAGCCTGGCAGTGCCCGCTCCTTCAAGTCTTGGTAAAGCTTATAAGGAAGGCTATAGTTAATCCTAGACACTTCAGGTAACTTCATCTTTACTATTTCAAGGGCCACAGAAGAAAATATAACTATATTAACGTAATTTTAACCATAAATTGGAATTTGGCCCACATGGATGCTATAATCCAGAGGTTTATTAAGTTGGAGCTGAAAGAATGCAATGACTTTGCTACCTGGAATGAGAAGTAAATTTGCAAAATGGACTCTTTGTAAACCATATAATTTTTCATCTTGGATGTACACTTGACAAATAGATTATGAATATTAACTAGGCACTTCAGGCTAAACAATAAGAATCCTTTAGGATGAAGTACAATATAACCTATAGCCATAGCTGGATAAACTAAAAAATAATAAAGCCACAAATTTAAAGCTTTTGTGGTCCTTGAAAGATTCTACAAAATCCTCTAAATATTAAAATTTTCTTGAATGTATTTTTAAAGTCTATTTTTCTATCTTATGTCCTATAATTTAAAACCAAATAGTTATTTATTTTTGTGACTCCATTCCATATCCTCTTTTGCCAAATATTTCTCATTTTAAACTGACACAAAAATGGCTGTAACTGCATTGCAGGCTGTGAATGGGTTGCATGTAGTGTGAACTCCTCCTCAGAGAGCTGAATTTTCTAACTGTGACTGAAAGAAAGGTACATCCTCCTACAGAGGTGATTCAAACAATTTGGAGGATAGACAGGATGCACAAACACAGTGGAAGACCTTTAACAACAAGACAAATGACTGTTCCAACCTGTCCAAGTCTCAAGATCCAACTTACAGTGGTTTTGGTTTTATAAATGAAGGGCAGGCTCTGAACAGATTTTTGCTTGCAAATATGTGTGGCTTCTTCAGAGGTAAGCTTTCCATCTTCTTATAAAAATGTGATACATTTATTTTGAAACATCCCGTTTCATTTTTACATGTAAGGCAAAACAACTCCATCTTTAATGTAGTTGGTAGATCCAAACTAATTCAATACACTGTGGTTTTCAAAGGTGATTACTTTGTTTAGGTGCCTGCGGTTTTGTTGTTGTTGTTTATTGTTTGTTTTGTTTTGTTTTGTTTTTCTCTTAGTCCTGTTTTTTTGGTCTATTTTTTCATTTTTTTTTTCCAGTGCCTTATAAAATACTTGATTTTCAAAAACTGCTCTTTGAATGTCTCTCTGAAAATCAGAACTATTAGGTGTATAGAGGAAAACTGATTGTCACTTTTCCAAACCTTGATTTAGATCTCTAAGGATAGGGTTCCTGGTATATTACGAGAGATCAAGATGAGTCAAAAGATTCAGTGGCCAGATTTTGAAATGGGGTAAATCACAAGATGTGCAATCTCTATAAAATTATGATTCATGTCCACTGAGGGTCTGTCACATCATGTTAATAAATTCATCTATTACACATGCAGGCCTAAAAACAATAATAATAATAAAAACAGTGAGCTAAATAAATACAAACCAAGCATACTCATAAACAAGAACAGAAACAACAACAAACCAAGCCAAAACAACAAAAAAAAAACAGTGTTTCCCTATTACTCCTATTAATTCACTTTTTATTTATTTATTTATTTATTTTTTCCAGCTTCACTATGGAAAATTGCTGTTGAGGAACATCACCACCAGTTGGTCTGAGTAATCTTTTTTGTATATAGTTAGAGCTTATTTATATAAATAAGTGCTTATTTATAAGAATAAAAGTAGAATCTGCTTAAAATCTGCCAAACAAACAAACCAACAAATAAAAAACATACCTGGTCTATCCATTCATGTGTTCAAGGCACTAGTTAACAGCAAGATAAATAGAATGATTCTTCAAATACTTAAAGAAATGCAATGGATATTTTGAAGACTGTTATCTGGTCTATAGTATAACTCTCTGGATTTAAAAATGAATTCTTAAATGCTTGATGACCTTAATTTCAAGTGATCTTGGAAGAAATCTAATTCTGCATTGATTATAAAAAAAAGATTTAGAAGTTATTCATGACTTTTATTAAATTCTGAGACATGTTACAATTAAAATTTTCCTTTTGTATCAATTTCCATTTTGCTTTTCTTGAAGATACTTGTATTCTTACTTTCTGTGTCTTAAAAAACAGATAAAATTTGTGTAAAACAGAATATTCTCACAATCACTTCTTCCACTTGAATGCTAGATATCAACTGTGTTATCTGAACTCTGCTCCCATGTCATTATTTTTCCTTATTATGTTTTCAAATTTTCTCAGATGCAGTCAATTACTTGAAAGGTTCAATAATTATGAAGTACACATCTTTTTCATTAGAACCCCATGTGATATACTCTGTTTAGACAGAGTTGGCTCCTTCATAACTAACTCATCACCATCCACCTTGAGATTCTCAACAGTCTTCTGTAGTGTGGTAATACAATCCAAACAAAAACAGTAACTTATGATGTCATTGCTTATATCTTCAAAGTCACTATTTTATATGTTTAGTTGAAGTTATAAATTATTTCCTCAGCAGATTTCCAACATTTAAAAAATTACCATTTTAATATAGAGAGACACAAACACAAATGCTACTATAGATGTCCTCCTTTTGTTATTACACTCCTTATTTCAGGACTTTCCTCAGTAATACAGTCACTAGCTTCCTCTAAAGCAGTTTGCTCTCTGTGATGACTAAATTGGAAAACAAGGATGACCTGGCCATTCATATGTTTTTCATAATCTGGGAATAGGCTGTTCAGAGCTGCACAGGATGTGTCTCATTTTGAATGCTGGTTCATAACCCCTGACTAACAAAGGACACGCAAGGCATATAGTTCCAACAATTGCATGAATTATTGTCATCCTTTTCTAGGGCATTGTGTAATCCAGATGGGATGATGAAAGTTGTCCAGAGCATGATCTAAGGTCCATCGAAATGAGAATAAAGGTTTGGATTTTTCATTAGAACCTTGAAAATTGTTGGACTTCAACTCAGGATACTGAAAAATAAAAAGAAAAGTCAAAATCTGATGAAACAGTGCACTTTAAATTTCTTCTTCTCTTACCTAAGCTAGTCATCTCTCTTCTCGAGTCATCACTCCGTCATTTGTGGCCTTCACTCCTACAGTGAGGTTTATTCCCATAGGGAGTTGTATCTTCCTGGGCCCTTTGGTGAGGGGGATACACTTGCACTTTATTTTCTTCATGTAAGGGATTTTTTGGAGGGTGGAAGACTTAACACTCACACAGAAGTCAGGCAGGAAAAAAATGTGATGTTGTCTATCACTGAAAAAAAGTAAATGGGGTACCTCAGTATCACTACAAAAGCATATCAGTGTGTACAATAAGAAAAGGTTTTGCATATGTTTTCTTTATTATTAATTAGTCACACTAATTGGAGATTCTAGGGTCTTTGGTCCCATGATCACTTTTACTTTCCTCTCATTCTTTGCTCCTAGAATGGATAGCAGCTCGGAGTACGGGTACAAATCTGATTTTATATGTTCACTGTGTTTTTGAGGAAAACAGGTTAAGAGTGATCACAAAATGTGCATCTACACCACAGAATTGTAAGGAAGAGTTAGGACAGGCTTTGTCCTCAAGGATTAAAGTTAAATTCAGAACACTGGAAATCACAGCAAGTAGTAAAGCTATATTGGTATGAGTTAGCTGCTGCATCTTTTGGATGTACTTAAACAGAACAATTTGATTCAAGAGAGAATAGACAGACCAGAGGAAAGGAAAAACAGTGTCAGGAAAAACAGGAACAAATTACACTTTCCGTAGAAAAGAGACCAAGGTAAAGGACATGATCACGTGTTAAATACTTCAATTGTAGGCAATTTGAGTTTGTTTCATTAAGAGAGCTGCAAACTCCATAGTCTCCATTCAGAAAACCAGAGAGATGACAAAGAGAGGTGGTTTACACAGTACATGATCTTGTGAGTGGGAAAGGGAGAGAAAAGAAAACAGACTGACAGAAGAGACTTCCTCCAAAAAGATGGATTTCTATTTTGAAATTTAGTTGCTTTTTGTTCAAACAGTTGTACAGGAGGTATTTTCACTGGTACAGAAAAAATAACGTTACTGATAGTATCACAGAATCACAGAATTGTAGGGGTTGGAAGGGACCTCAAGAGATCGAGTCCAACTCCCCTGCCAAAGCAGGTTCCCTAGAGAAGGTTACCCAGGTAGGCATCCAGACAGGTCTTCAATATCTGCAGAGAAGGAGACTCCACAACCTCCCTGGGCAGCCTGTTCCAGTGCTCCATCATCCTTACCATGAAGTTCTTTCACATGTTGGTGTGGAACTTCCTGTGATCCATTTTTTGGCCGTTGCCCCTTGTCCTGTCCCCACAAACCACTGAAGAGATGTTGGCCAAATCCCTCTGTCTTCCACACTTAAGGTATTTATAAACATTAAAAAGATCCCCTCGCAGTCTTCTTTTCTCAAGGCTGAACAGACCCAGGTCCCTCAGCCTTTCCTCACAGGGGAGATGCTCTAGGCCCCGTATCATCTTTGTGGCCCTCTGCTGGACTCTTTCCCGGAGACCCATCTTTTCTTGTACGGGGGTAGTACTTGTCCAAAGTCTGATATTTTGGTCTTTTTGATTTGTAGAAATATAAAGAAGTACATGACTATCATTTATGAGGTCAGAGAACACTGAAGGAAAATAGGTATTCAAAATACTCAGAAATGGCAGTTCTGTCTCTCTAACTACTTTCCCAGGCTGTGCCTGGGTCAATATTTACCTGGATCAATGTTTATTAAGCTTGAGTCAATATTTACTTGCATTTTTAGTAGAAGAAGTACATTGCTATGGTAAAGAACATCTTTCTATGGGTGCTTGGAAGAAATTATGCACTGAACAGAAAAGAGAAGAGACAGCCAGTAGTATATTACAGAGAACAGTGGATGACATGCTAGGGAGCAAGTAAAGCCCAGGCGTGAGACATAGGAGAGGTGGCAAGAGCCCCTAAGAGGCAGCCAAACAAGAGATCCTGTTTCATCCCATCCCCTGCTGGGGACAGGCACTTGACTAGCTGTTTCATGAGGACTTTGAAGCAGATTTGCCTGCCCCACTTCCTTACCACAGCAACCACAACAACTCTAACCAGGTGCTGATCATCAAAGCTGGCGTCTATTAGAAGGCAGCCCAAGGAAAATGCCTTTTTCAGGAGAGGAAACTTAGAATGAGGAAGAACCTGAATCTCTGAGCTACCATGTCCCTGAAGGGCAGATCCTGTCCTTCTTTGCTTTCATTCCAGTAACTTTCTGGATTGCAATAAATGCTACTCTTCTTTCCCAGGCTCCCTAATTTTTTTTTATTTTTTTTTTTTTCCTCCACTCTTTGAGAGCCAATTGTGTCGGCTCCCTCTTCTTCTGAGGAGGCGTGCAACCTGTACTGACAGCTCCTGATGCTTGCAGGACACGTCTATCTTCCAGGCCAGCCCCACGCTCCAGGAGCTATTCCCCCAGGGTACTTCTGCTCCTCACCGGGCAGCTGCTCACCCCCTTCCAGCAGAGACTTCCACTGGACCTGGGCATAGTCATCAACAGCAGACAGTCTGGCTTGCTCTCCTATCTCCTGTCACTGACCTATGAAAGGTCCACAAAATAAGCCATGAGCAAACAAAGCAGATGCTATCCATCAAAATTTAATAAAAATACTGTTATATAAATATCATTAATATGCAGTTGCCTGTAACTTTCTGGGAATAGGTATTTGGAGCAGCATGTAGCCCTATAGGTTGGTTAAATCGGACTAAGATTTTATAGAAACCAATTTTTCTAATTTTTTTTTTTTAATGTTGACTAAGCGGTTGTCAAAGTAGGTCAGACGGACAAGAAGAGCTTATAGATGCTACGCCCTGTATATAGTCATGTTCCTTTAAATAACATACTGACTTAATATTGTTTTGTACTGTTTGTTTGTTTCAATGTCATTTTTCTTCTGAGTGACGTAGCAGAATGCAAAGAAAGGGAATAAAAGAATAATTGTGTCAGAAAGGATCCCACATCCCCTTATAAGCACACAAAATACCTAGAAAATAGTGTGCATTAACACTTTATAGGGTACTGTACTGATATTCGGTCTCATAAGTCCCCACCACCTTAGTTGCTCAGTCCCCCAGGTACTCCACTTTGCATTTCAGGAGGGGTTGGACACATAAAACATACCTGCTCTACTTCTGGGTATCAACAGTCAGAATTAGGGTTTTTCATAATTCCTAAAGGATGTGACATCTGTACCCTTCTGAGGTTCTTGGGATGGACTTCATTACAGAAAAAGAAAGAAAATCCTCCAGTTGATGAAGATGTGCACCAAGTGCTCCACCTGTTCTCACCTTGATCTTTATATTTTTGTTCAACTATACCTCTTGCCAAAGACAGAAAAGAAAGAGAGGTGGCTCTCCATCTTCTTCCATGCCTTCAAAGAGATGACTAAGTTATTAACTTGTAACACCTTTCAACCCCATACCAGATATCAGAACAAATATATTACAGTTTTGCTGGGAAATATAAATGGATTTTATGAAACAAATTGACAACAAGTTTATCCTGACCTGTTCCTCATCAAAATCTTGCTTTGAAATGTATTTTTAAACAACCAGATGCAGCTGGTGACCAAGGTTCAAATAACTGACATTACTAAGATGCAGCCAAGATTTCAGCAAGCCTCATGGAGACACTTCTGGACAAAGATAAGGCTTTGTTGTAAGCATGAAATCTTGGAACACTACTAATCGTATGTAGAAAAAAAAGTCCCAACAAAAATCATTAGCAGTCTTGAATCCATTGGTGAGGCGGAGAAAGAAGGCAGAGGAAGGCTTGAGGACAGGGAAGGAATAAATATTCCTTACTTTTAGAATTAAATATATAAAGAAGCTGTAATATAAGGTCTCTGATTACATCTTTGTGCTACACCGACCAAAACTAACAGTCAATTATTCCACCATGTTTTCTTCCACCAAAGAAAAATTTTAAGAGCTGTTTTCTTGGCTCATCTTAAAATCAAATTAAAAGAATAGCTAAAATTTCAAGATTTTATTGTGTTTCTAAAAAATCTGACTTCTTTTAAACATACTTTCACATTTTACAGGCTTTAATTTCAGATTTGCACCTGGTCCTAGCCTAGGGGTAGAAATAAAAGGATACAAGTCAAAACATAGAGACATAAGCCTCCAGTATTTAGACGGGACAGTTAACAGCACAAGGAAGCTACACATGTTCACAATGTGTTTGGATAACTAACTAAATAATAATTATTGTATTTATTGTCCTTTCTGGTTTCTAGATTTTTTTAAATTGTGCAGGAACAGAGAAATTGCATTTTAGATTCTATTGAAATTTGCATCAAAAGAGAAATTAATTAAAATATAAATCTGAACAATTAGTAAAAGACATTGCTTCATTCATGTTTCAAAAAAACCTACTGTATATCATAAAAAAAAAAAAAAGAGTTGAATCTAATTTCTCCTTTCCTTTGTTGTTCTGGTAAAAAAAAAACAGTAAAAAAAAAAGCAAAGTTTATATAAAACAGTTTTAACCACAAATGCTACAATAATTCAACTAATGAAAACATGATTTTCATATATATCAAAAACATGCTGTAGTATGAAGAAATACGTAAAAGCCTATTATTAAACAGGATAATAGTAGTATATTACACTATATACTACTTGCTTTACACAATGATTATAGCATAAGCAGAGGCAGGTTGATATCTGTATAAATAGTTTTACCTAAAGCTACCCCTTTTTTCTGATGTTAATCTCCACTTTGGCTAGCTCTAGGATAAATTTTATATCCTTTCCTTGAATTACAAGTATTATAAACAAGAGGAACAGCCAAACTTTCTCAGCAATGAGTCAGAAAAAAAAAAAAAAAAAAAAAAAAAAAAAAAAAAAACAGTTAAAACCAAGAAAACTTCACTAAATATATGTTTTAGAGACTGAAATAAAATAAGTGAGATGATTTACAGCTACACATCTGTCTTATAGTGTTCAGGCAGTTTGGGAATCTAAACAGATGAAAAAGGAATAAAGCAAATGGAAAAAAAAAAAAGGAAGGAAAAGAAAGCAAAAGAGCTGATAAAGTTTCTGGCTACAATACAGGAGACATATCATTACCATATGATCTAATGTGGGTGTCAGCCTGGATTGTGTTCATTGAGAGAAACCTTATTTTTTAACTGTGCTATGGAATAGAAGCAGGAGGGTTTTCCACCAAGTGACAGTCGCTGAGCTGAACTTACCCCCTCCTCCTTTCCACACCTGCAAAGCCTTTTGCCTGGGTTGAATATTTAGTTTAATTACATCTCAGCTTTGAGAGCTCCTGTTGCAAATCCCTGGATTAAAAGGTATGGTTTTCAGTAATTCTTCTGAACTATGTTGCACTAATAAAACTTCAGGCAAGTCTACGGCAAGTAGTTGAATTTTAACAGAAGCAAGGAAAAATCCTACTAAATGTTTAGCAATGTTAAATGCTGTATCCAGCACTTTTGTTTCTTGAAAACATGAAAATGCATTCTTAAGGACTGTGCACATTTCCTACTGTTTATTTGACTGTTCTGTCTCTTGTTTTGATTTGTATAAGCACTGCTATAGTCCTTTCTTTTTCCGTACTGTAAACTTTTGCAGTAGTATATTCTCTGTTTGCAATTCAGTGTTTAGAATCTGTGATGTAGCGAGTGTAAAAAAAAGAAAAAAAAAAAAAGTGTTGAGTTCTTGTATTTCTTGTTTAAATGGCACTCTGAGATATATATATTTTTTATTCAGATTTCTTCATATGTATTCCAAACTTTAATGAGTGTAATTTTTGATTTGAGAGAAAAAGATGTGTAGTAGATAGTTAAACAGGATCGGTGTATGTCTTTGTAATGTTAGAAAGTATTATGTTACAGTGTACAAATGAAGGATATATTTAAAGAAGCTGCCTGTGAATGAAATAGTAGAAAAGAAAATTCCTGGAGTTGAAATCCCTGTTAAAAGAATTTTAGTCTCTTTTAGACTCCCAACATTTTTTTCCCAAATCTAGACTTTAAAAAAAAACAAAAAACATAATGAAGGAGATTTCTTTGAAACTGAATGTATTGTTTAACTTGCCATTTGTGGCATTTTGAGAGATGTATGATGGTGGAAGAATTAATATTTAAAATATAATATTAAGGCAAACTGACAAGAAGACCACCAATACCGTGGTGACGTGAACTGATGAAGCATATTTCCAGTGCTATTTTGAACTGAAATGTGGCCAAGTCTATGCTATAGTTTCCTCTGTTTGTGGAAAAGTCTTACTCATTGTAAACACATAATTAAAGCAAATTTAAACAGTTCTGTCCTGCAGACATAAATATTGTGTCACAGACCTTTAAGAATTCAGAGTTTATTTTCCTTCCTTATTTTTTTTATAAATGAAATGTAAACATTTCTTACTAGTACATTTTTGTATATATTTTGTATCTGTTTATGTTCATTTACACATGCAAACAATGTGAACAGATATGTGTGCCTGCAGTAGGAAAATACATAAATATATGCATACACATATCTATTTTTAATTCTTGATTAATATGTAATTGTGTTTGGTATTTTCTCTGCTGTGATCAGATTAGATCCTTGATATCCTTTGTTGCCTTACAGTCCTCCTTTATACACAATTCTTTCTGAATTTGTTATAGTTTTGGCAAAACAGGGACCAAAGGAAAAGGCCTGCTACAGGTTTTCACTGAGATAAGTGAAGTTCATCAATATTAATATGATCAAGTACTAAAGTGTGAAGACACTTCCAGAGTGCCAGTGCATTTTTTTTTTTTTTTTTTTTTTTTTTTCCCTCTTCCCTCCTCCCTCCCCCTCTCCCCCTTGTGAGGGGAGGGTGTTAGTAATTTAACTCCAGGGTAAGATCCTGATTGTGCATTCTTGGGAAGGGGGTGGGGGTTGGGGGAGGATGGTGCTTAGGCAGTGACACTGAAAGAAATAGCAACAGTTTTTAAAAAATATAATAATATGCAAGAAAGAGCTGAGATTTATTTTTATTTTTTTTTTTAATTACTGACTGACAGTGCCATGCCGGGGATGGTGTACATCTTTCCCAATGTTTGTTGATGTTAATAAGCATTTTGAAAAATACTCTGTACTCAGGTAGCATTTTATTGATAATTTTCACAGAGCAGCTTATTAAAATGAATAGTGATGATTTAGCAGGTTTGCATTCTCATTTCAAACTATTAATAAGTTGCATTGTTATTCTATAATCATCTGTACATAATAATAAGTATGCCAAATCTTGCATGAAGTTAAACCATAACTTACCACAATGTATTAACATGACATTGTTGTGACATCCTTGCTTGCCCATCGATACTGAACTATAGGGGTATAGGCTGGGCATGGGACACCACCCTGAAGTCAGCAGGGGCCAGAGTAGGAGGGAGTGCAGGAGGATGCTCCACCCAGGAACACAGCCTGTCCCAGCTACATGACACGAGTTTGTATGGCATGGGGCTTTGCTACCAGGATGGGCTAAAAGGCTTTGACTCTCTAGCTGATGTTAGGGTCTGCCAAGTTCCTCAGTGCATATAGTGGGTAATATGAAGGTCTACTCCAAGAATAGAAAATACTTTCAGATCTAACTAAGAAACCAACTATGTTTCTTATAGAGATAACAGAAACAATGTTTTTCTCCACCTGAACTCACTTTGAAGTCTTTGGGACATCTGAAGATGTTAGACACTTGTTTTCCTGTCAGGTAGATGACAGAACTATAAACTGATTTTAAAACATTATCATAGTTGATAAGGTAACCTTATCATCCTCTTAAGACTGAACCTCAGAGGTTTCTGCAGGACTGCATTTTTGACATCTGTAGGTAAAAAATTGTAAAGGAAAGTGAACTCAGGCACAATACAGATTGTATCTAATTCCCGGCCTGTGATTTTTATATTTTTACTTTTTTTTTTTTTTTTACTGACTATTTCTGTTAGAGTACCTGGATGTGGTATTCTAGAGAGGCCTCAGTATGCAATGCTCACCTAATATCAGCTGTCCATGTTTGTCATCTAGTCCCACCTAGTAGGCTCCTTATGTCAATAGAGAGAGGGAGACATTAATTCTCCTTTTCCTCCCTCCCATTTTTTTTTTCAATCTTCATTAGTCAATATGGAGTTGGGAAATGATATAGCACACCCCTAACTGTTGGATAACTTCTAGATAATATAAATCCCAACTAGCACACAGACAAGGCATTTCATCAGCAAATTTCAATGATCTAATTATTGACTTGAAGAAGCCATTGAATATTTTTGCTTTCCTTACATAGATCAGTATCTGTATTCAGGAATATGTTAAGTTTCCTAAATAAAATACAAGTTTGCCTTTCTATCATTTGATGACTTGAAGGCAATTTTCTTTTTGTGTATTTGTGTTGTTTTTAAACCTATGAAAGGTTACAAAACATAAGCTTCCTTATGTAAAGTAAATAGTAAAAGAAAGTAATTTTCAGAAGATTAGCTGATCTCTACAGACCTGACACAAAACATAGAAACAGCTGTTTCATAATTTTTTCTTAGTGACAACAACATAGGTAGCACAATGTACAGTGTGTAGAAATGCATTTAGGCCGAAGTCCTGAAAACACATATTAAAGCAGTTTTGCTTATCTGGCAGTGTAGCAATCAGTAGTAATTCATAATTCTGT